>NC_133324.1:5045587-5332193 GCF_042186555.1 Aquarana catesbeiana | reverse complement strand
AGGTAAACAGAGTAAACGTAGTCAAAACATAGCCAGAGTTCAGGAACCGGAACGGATAGTCAAGCAAGCCAAAATGTCAGGGAGCCAGAGATGAGCGTAGTAGAACAGCAAGCAGGATCTGGAGCCAGAAGGATGTCAGCCAAGCAAGTCTTTAACAGGAACACAGGAGAGCGTCTCTAGAGATGTGACCAGGGCGAAGGCAGAGATCATCTGGGCTGGATGGCTTAAGTAGGGAGGGACTGACAAGCAGGATATCATCAACAGGTTGAGTCACTGTGGAGAGATGAGAGATGGCAATTAGCCGACAGCTGAGCGGCCAGCTTTGAGAAGGAAGGGCTGAGCCCAGCCTTGACAGTATTTCATAATGAGCTAGTATGTGATGCATACTAGCTAATTTTGCCTTTGTCTTACAGGGCTTGTTTTTTTTTTTGTGTTTTTGGGGGGGTTTACCACTTTAATGTGCTTCTTTTTGAGCCACTCCTTTGTTGCCTTGGCCACGTGTTTTGGGTCATTGTCATGCTGGAAGACCCATCCATGACCCATTTTCAATGCCCTGGCTGAGGGAAGGAGGTTCTCACCCAAGATTTGATGGTCCATGGCCCCGTCCATCGTCCCTTTGATGCGGTGAAGCTGTCCTGTCCCCTAAGCATAATGTTTCCACCTCCATGTATGACAGTGGGGGATGGTGTTCTTGTGGTCATAGGTCCTCCATGTATGATGGTTGGGGATGGTGTTCTTGGGGCATAGGGACCCTCCATGTATGACGGTGGGGGATGGTGTTCTTGGGGTCATAGGCAGCATTCCTCCTCCTCCAAACACGGCGAGTTGAGTTGATGCCAAAGATCTTGATTTTGTCTCCTCTGACCACAACACTTTCCCCAGTTCTTCTCTGAATCATTCAGATGTTCATTAGTAATCTTCAGACAGACCTGTAGATGTGATTTCCTGAGGAGGGGACCTTGCGGGGGCTGCAGGATTTCAGTCCTTCATGGTGTAGTGTGTTTACCGATTGTTTTCTTGGTGACTATGGTCCCAGCTGAGATCATTGACAAGATTCTCCCGTGTAGTTCTGGCTGATTCCTCACCGTTCTCCTGATCATTGAACCTCCACGAGGTGAGATGTTGTATGGAGCCCCAGACCGAGGGAGATCGATCGTTATTTTGTGTTTCTTCCATTTGTGAATAATCGCACCAACTGTTGTCACCCCTCTCACCAAGCTGCTTGGCGATAGTCTTGTAGCCCATTCCAGCCTTGTGTAGGTCTACAATCTTGTCCCCGACATCCTTGGACAGCTCTTTGGTCTTGGCCATGGGTGGAGAGATTGGAGTCTGATCGATTGCTTCTGTGGACAGGTGTCTTTTATACAGGTAACAAGCTGAGATTAGGAGCGCTCCCTTTAAGAGAGTGCTCCTAATCTCAGCTCATTACCTGTATAGAAGACACCTGGGAGCCAGAAATCTTGCTGATTGATCGGGGAGTAAATACTTATTTCACTCATTAAAATGCAAATCAATTGATAACTTTTATGAAATGTGTTTTCCTGGATATTTTTGTTGTTATTCTCACTGTTATAATAAACCGACCGATAAAATTATAGACTGATCTGTTTCTTTGTCAGTGGGCAAAACATACAAAATCAGCAGCCGATCAAATACTTTTTCCCCCTCACTGTATGTATATGACAATTGTCTGATGAAATGACTTCTGTAACTACATTGTGAAATGTTTTATTAAAGCAATCACCACAGAGATGGTTCTTTAATATGATGGAATAAAAACATTTAGAGTTTTTAATTGTGTAGTTTACCATCTGAAGCACAATTTAAAGTGCCTTGGCCCCGGATCCGTGACCCTAAGTGTTAACCTAAACCTTGGCCCTGACCCCAACCCGTGACCCTAAGTGCTGGCCTAAACCTTGGCCTGACCCCGACCCGTGACCCCTAAGTGCTGACCTAAACCTTGGCCCTGACCCCGAGTGCTGACCTAAACCTTGGCCCTGACCCCGACCCTAAGTGCTGACCTAAACCTTAGCCCTGACCCCGACCCGTGACCCTAAGTGCTGACCTAAACCTTGATCCTGACCCTGAATATTGACCCTGAGTGCTGACCTAAACCTTGGCCCTGACGCGACCCGTGACCCTAAGTGCTGACCTAAACCTTGATCCTGACCCTGAATATTGACCCTGAGTGCTGCCTAAACCTTGGCCCTGACGCGACCCGTGACCCTAAGTGCTGACCTAAACCTTGATCCTGACCCTGAATATTGACCCTGAGTGCTGACCTAAACCTTGGCCCTGACCCCGACCCGTGACCCTAAGTTCTGACCTAAACTTGGCCCTGACCCCGACCCGTGACCCTAAGTGCTGACCTAAACCTTGATCCTGACTCCTGAATATTGACCCTGAGTGCTGACCTAAACCTTGGCCCTGACCCCGACCCGTGACCCTAAGTGCTGACCTAAACCCTTGATCCTGACCCTGAATATTGACCCTGAGTGCTGACCTAAACCTTGGCCCTGACGCGACCCGTGACCCTAAGTGCTGACCTAAACCTTGATCCCTGACCCTGAATATTGACCCTGTGTACTGACCTAAACCTTGACCCTGACCCCAAAACCCGGACTGTGTGCTAGCCTAAACCTTGATCCTGACCCCGAGCACTAACTCTGAAATATTGGACCCTGTGTGTTGACCTAAACCTTGGCCCTGAACCTGACCTGTGACCTTAAGTGCTGACCTAAACCTGGCCCTGACCATGAAGCGCAACCCTAAGTGCTGACCCAAACCTTGGCCCTGACGATGAACTGTGACTCTAAGTGCTGACCTATACCTTGAACCTAACCCTGAATATTGACCCATAAAAGTGATCAGTGCCATCATGGTGATAATAAAAACAATATACCACAATCCCCTGGAGGTCATAGTGTGGATTATTTCCTCCATATGTCCAGCCACCTGAGTGTGGATGTCCATATCAGCGCGGTGCCATGTTTCCTGAGTTTGGGGGTCTGGGTAAGACCTGACATTCGACTGTTGTAGACATTTAGCTTTGTATCATTCCCGATGTTCCCCTCCTCAGGTGATTGAGATGCTGGAGGAAACAACCTACAGCAAGCAGGACATCTGTGGGTTCAAAGTTCGCTGCCGAGACCTCTACAGCCTGTCCTCACCCTGGAGTGACTGGAGCCCGACCTTCAACCCACTACACCTGCAAGGTAATGGAAGGACAAACCAGGCTGCTTTACCATAGTGGCACTTGTGGGCCCCCCACCCCCCACCCCCCCCCCCCCCCCCCCCCCCCCCCCCCCCCCCCCCCCCCCCCCCCCCCCCCCCCCCCCCCCCCCCCCCCCCCCCCCCCCCCCCCCCCCCCCCCCCCCCCCCCCCCACCCCCCCCCCCCCCCCCCCCCCCCCCCCCCCCCCCCCCCCCCCCCCCCCCCCCCCCCCCCCCCCCCCCCCCCCCCCCCCCCCCCCCCCCCCCCCCCCCCCCCCCCCCCCCCCCCCCCCCCCCCCCCCCCCCCCCCCCCCCCCCCCCCCCCCCCCCCCCCCCCCCCCCCCCCCCCCCCCCCCCCCCCCCCCCCCCCCCCCCCCCCCCCCCCCCCCCCCCCCCCCCCCCCCCCCCCCCCCCCCCCCCCCCCCCCCCCCCCCCCCCCCACCCCCCCCCCCCCCCCCCCCCCCCCCCCCCCCCCCCCCCCCCCCCCCCCCCCCCCCCCCCCCCCCCCCTCCCCCCCCCCCCACCCCCCCCCCACCCCCCCCCCCCCCCCCCCCCCCCCCCCCCCCCCCCCCCCCCCCCCCCCCCCCCCCCCCCCCCCCCCCCCCCCCCCCCCCCCCCCCCCCCCCCCCCCCCCCCCCCCCCCCCCCCCCCCCCCCACCCCCCCCCCCCCCCACCCCCCCCCCCCCCCCCCCCCCACCCCCCCCCCCCCCCCCCCCCCCCTCCACCCCCCCCCCCCCCCCCCCCCCCCACCCCCCCCCCCCCCCCCCCCCCCCCCCCCCCCCCCCTCCCCCCCCCCCCCCCCCCCCCCCCCCCCCCCCCCCCCCCCCCCCCCCCCCCCCCCCCCCCCCCCCCCCCCCCCCCCCCCCCCACCCCCCCCCCCCCCCCCCCCCCCCCCCCCCCCCCCCCCCCCCCCCCCCCCCCCCCCCCCCCCCCCCCCCCACCTCCCCCCCCCCCCCCCCCCCCCCCCCCCCCCCCCCCCCCCCCCCCCCCCCCACCCCCCCCCCCCCCCCCCCCCCCCCCCCCCCCCCCCCCCCCCCCCCCCCCCCCCCCCCCCCCCACCCCCCCCCCCCCCCCCCCCCCCCCCCCACCCCCCCCCCCCCCACCCCCCCCCCCCCCCCCCCCCCCATCCCCCCCCCCCCCCCCCCCCCCCCCACCCCCCCCCCCCCCCCCCCACCCCCCCCCCCCCCCCCCCCCCCCCCCCCCCCCCCCCCCCCCCCCCCCCCCCCCCCCCCCCCCCCCCCCCACCCCCCCCCCCCCCCCCCCCCCCCCCCCCCCCCCCCCCCCCCCCCACCCCCCCCCCCCCCCCCCCCCCCCCCCCCCCCCCCCCCCCCCCCCCCCCCCCCCCCCCCCCCCCCACCCCCCCCCCCCCCCCCCCCCCCCCCCCCCCCCACCCCCCCCCCCCACCCCCCCCCCCCCCCCCCCCCACCCCCCCCCCCCCCCCCCCCCCCCCCCACCCCCCCCCCCCCCCCCCCCCCCCCCCCCCCCCCCCCCCCCCCCCCCCCCCCCCCCCCCCCCACCCCCCCCCCCCCCCCCCCCCCCCCCCCCCCCCCCCCCCCCCCCACCCCCCCCCCCCCCCCCCCCCCCCCCCCCCCCCCCCCCCCCCCCCCCCCCCCCCCCCCCCCCCCCCCCCCCCCCCCCCCCCACCCCCCCCCCCCCCCCCCCCCCCCCCCCCCCCCCCCCCCCCCCACCCCCCCCCCCCCCCCCCCCCCCCCCCCCCCCCCCCCCCCCCCCCCCCACCCCCCCCCCCCCCCCCCCCCCCCCCCCCCCCCCCCCCCCCCCCCCCCCCCCCCCCCCCCCCCCCCCCCCCCCCCCCCCCCCCCCCCCCACCCCCCCCCCCCCCCCCCCCCCCCCCCCCCCCCCCCCCCCCCCCCCCCCCCCCACCCCCCCCCCCCCCCCCCCCCCCCCCCCCCCCCCCCCCCCCCCCCCCCCCCCCCCCCCCCCCCCCCCCCCCCCCCCCCCCCCCCCCCCCCCCCCCCCCCCCCCCCCCCCCCCCCCCCCCCCCCCCCCCCCCCCCCCCCCCCCCCCCCCCCCCCCCCCCCCCCCCCCCCCCCCCACCCCCCCCCCCCCCCCCCCCCCCCCCCCCCCCCCCCCCCCCCCCCCCCCCCCCCCCCCCCCCCCCCCCCCCCCCCCCCCCCCCCCCCCCCCCCCCCCCCCCCCCCCCCCCCCCCCCCCCCCCCCCCCCCCCCCCCCCCCCCCCCCCCCCCCCCCCCCCCCCCCCCCCCCCCCCCCCCCCCCCCCCCCCCCCCCCCCCCCCCCCCCCCCCCCCCCACCCCCCCCCCCCCCCCCCCCCCACCCCCCCCCCCCCCCCCCCCCCCCCCCCCCCCCCCCCCCCCCCCCCCCCCCCCCCCCCCCACCCCCCCCCCCCCCCCCCCCCCCCCCCCACCCCCCCCCCCCCCCCCCCCCCCCCCCCCCCCCCCCCCCCCCCCCCCCCCCCCCCCCCCCCCCCCCCCCCCCCCCCCCCCCCCCCCCCCCCCCCCCCCCCCCCCCACCCCCCCCCCCCCCCCCCCCCCCCCCCCCCCCCCCCCCCCCCCCCCCCCCCCCCCCCCCCCCCCCCACCCCCCCCCCCCCCCCCCCCCCCCCCCCCCCCCCCCCCCCCCCCCCCCCCCCCCCCCCCCCCCCCCCCCCCCCCCCCCCCCCCCCCCCCCCCCATTCCTAGTGTGGTAATTGGGTGGGGGGATAGTTCCTACTATTAAAATATACAGACTAAGATAAGACCCCTGCTGGAGATTTGTGGCTGAAATCAGCAAGAGAATTAGGGGACTTAGGATGCAAGGAGAGGGGATGTCGAGATGTTAGAAGAGGAAGTGTTGGGGAACGTATGGTAACGAGGATGTAGTGAGGGGGTGGGGGGATGAAAGGTAAAGGGGGGTGCAGTGAATATAAATGGTGGGGGTGAGGGGAAATATAGGGTAAAGGGGTGTAGGGGATGTAAAGGGAAGGGGTTCAGGGAATATAAGAGGGGGGGATGTGGGTCAGTGTAAGGGGAGTGTTCATGGGGGAATTTAGAAGGATTTGGGAAAGGGTAAAGGGAATGTAGAGTAAAGAGGGTGCAGAGCATGTACGGGGAAACCACATGCTAGCTGCATTTTCTTTTCTAAAACCACATAACTCAAGAGGCAGAGCTTGTACAAGTGTCCCCCATCATTCAGGTGTATATGGGTAAGAATGATATCTATAGAGAGTCATGAGCACTGTGATTTGTGAAGTCCTAGACATAAAAATGTGCCACAAATGCCATACACAACGTTCTCCACTAGGTGGAGATATTGGTTTGGTAGAAGATGTAATACACACCCCTATCCACTAGATGGAGATACCGGGCTGGTATAAGATGTAATACACACCCGTCTCCACTAGATAGAGATACCAGGCTGGTATAAGATGTAATACACACTTGTCTCCACTAGATGAAGATGTTGGGTTAGTAAAAGATGTAATATACAGTCCTCTCCACTAGATAGAGATGTTGCTTTGGTATAAGATGTAATACACACCTTTCTCCACTAGATGGGGATATTGGGTTGGTATAAGATGTAATACACACCTTTCTCCACTAGATGGGGATATTGGGTTGGTATAAGATGTAATACACACCTTTCTCCACTAGATGGGGATATTGGGTTGGTATAAGATGTAATACACAGCCCTCTCCACTAGATGAGACTATTGGGCCAGTAGAAAATGCAATACTCACCCTTTTAAACCAGATGGCAATATTGGGCTAATGTAAGATGTTATACACACTACTCTCCATCAGATGAGAATATTTGGCCAGTATAGGATGTAATACACACTACTCTCCACCAGATGGAGATATTAGGCTAATATAAGTTGCAATACACACTACTCTCCACCAGATGGCAATATTAGGCTAATATTATTATTATACAGGACTTATATAGCGCCAACAGTTTCTGCAGCGCTTTACAATGTAGAGGGGGGGACGGCACAATTACAGTACAATACAGAAGGGACAGGAGGGCCTGGCTCGTAGAGCTTACATTCTAAAGGGAGGGGGTGGTGGTACAAAAGGTAATAGATGCGGGGAATGATTTGATGGGGGTGACTCGGGGACAGTTGTTAGGTGGGGGGTGGGATAGGCTTCCCTGAATAAGTGAGTTTTGGGTGGGCAGGTTAGGGGCTGATCAGACATATTGGGGTAGGGCGTTCCAGAGGTTGAGAGAGGCCCCAGAGAAGTCCTGAAGATGGACAGGTTAGGGGCTGATCAGACAAAAGGGGGGCAGGGAGTTCCAGAGGATGAGTGAGGCTCTGGAGAAGTCCTGAAGGTGAACAGGTTAGGGGCTGATAGGACATACTGGGGCAGGGAGTTCCCGAGGATGGGAGAGGCTCTGGAGAAGTCCTGAAGGTGGACAGGTTAGGGGCTGATAGGACATACTGGGGCAGGGAGTTCCCGAGAAAGGGAGGGGCTCTGGAGAAGTCCTGAAGGTGGACAGGTTAGGGGCTGATAGGACATACTGGGGCAGGGAGTTCCCGAGGATGGGAGAGGCTCTGGAGAAGTCCTGAAGGCGAGCATGGGAGGAGGTAACAAGGGGGATAGAGATCAGGAGGTCCTGGGAGGAGCGGAGGGGACGATCTGGGCGATATCTGCAGATGAGGTTGGTGATGTAGATGGGGGTGATGTTGTGGATGGCCTTGTATGTTGTGTTTAGTATTTAGAATTTTATACGGTGGGGGAGGGGAAGCCAGTGAAGGGATTGGCAGAGAGGAGCAGCAGTCACGGATCGATTAGTGAGGTGTATTGGTCTAGCAGCAGCATTCATAATAGACTGAGGGGGGAGGAGCCTGTGTAAGGGTCGGCCATTAAGGAGAGAGTTGCTGTAGTCAAGGCGGGAAATAATCAAGGAGTGAATAAGTTGCTTTGTGTTGTCATTAGTCAGGAAGGGTGGAATTCTGGAGATGTTGCGGAGGTTAAGGTGGCAGGATTTAGCCAGTGATTGGATGTGGGGGCTGAAGGAGAGGTCCAAGTCAAGGATTACACCCAGCACCCTGGCATGTGTGGAGGGATCAATGGTGGTGTTGTTGATATTAATGGTGAAGTCATGGGGTGGGGGGACTGTGAAGGAGGAAATATAACAAGCTCAGTTTTAGAAAGATTGAGTTTGAGGAAGTGGTGTGACATCCATACCGAGATGTCATTCAGTAAGTTTGAGATCCGCGAGGAGATCGATGGAGTGAGTTGAGGAGTGGAGAGATAGATCTGGGTGTCATAGGCATAGAGGTGGTATTGGAAGCCATGGGGGGTTATCAACTGGCCCAGGGAAGAGGTATAGAGCGAGAATAGGAGAGGCCCAAGGACGGAGCCTTGGGGTACCTCAACAGAGAGAGGAAGAGGAGCGGAGGAGATGGAGTTGTAAGTGACACTGAAAGAGCGCTGGTAGGAGGAGAACCAGGATAAAGCAGAATCATGGAGGCCAAGGAAGTGTAGTTTGCTAAGCAGGTGGTCAACTGTGTGGAAGGCATCAGAGAGGTCTAAGAGTACAAGTATGGAGTAATGGCCATTGGTTTTAGCAGTTGGTAGGTCATTGGTGAGTTTTAGTAGGGCAGTTTCAGTGGAATGTTGTGGATGGAAACCAGACTGTAGGGGTCAAGAAGGGGGTCGAGAAGGTTGTTGTCCGTGAGGTAGCGACTCATTCGGTCATGGACAAGGCATTCGATGAGCTTGGAGGCAAATGGGTCTTAAGTTATTCAAACAGGTGGGGTCTAGTGAGGGTTTTTTTAAGTAGGGGGGTAACCAGTGCATGTTTGAGTGGGGAAGGAAAATCAGAGGAGAGAGAGAGGTAGAAGATGTGGGTTAGGGAGTTGAGGATAGAGCGGGAAGGTGGTCGCAGTAATTGTGAGGGGACAGGGTCCAGGGGACAAGTGGTGTAAGTGACAGGTGTAAGTTATAATACACAGTACTCTCCTCCAGATGGAGATATTAGGCTAATATAAGTTGTAATACACAGTACTCTCCACCAGATGGAGATATTGGGCTAATATAAAATGTAATATACACAACTCTACACCAGATGGAGATATTGGGCTAATATAAGATGTAATATACACAACTCTCCACCAGATGGAGATATTGGGCTAATATAAGATGTAATATACACAACTCTCCACCAGATGGAGATATTGGGCTAATATAAGATGTAATATACACAACTCTCCACCAGATGGAGATATTGGGCTAATATAAGTTGTAATACACACTACTCTCCGCCAGATGGAGATATTGGGCTGATATAGGTTGTAATACACACAACTCTCCACTAAATGGAGATATCAGGCCAGTATAAGATGTAATATACACAACTCTCCACCAGATGGCGATATTGGGCTAATATAAGATGTAATATACAAACTCTCCACCAGATGGAGATATTGGGCTAATATAAGATATAATACTACTCTCCCCCAGATGAAGATATTGGGCTAATATAAGTTGTAATACACACTACTCTCCACTAGATGGAGATATTGGGCAAATATAAGATGTAATATACTCAACTCTCCACCAGATGGAGATATTGGGCTAATATAAGATGTAATACACACTACTCTCCACCAGATGGCGATATTGGGCTAATATAAGATGTAGTACACAGCCCTCCCCACTAGATGGAGATATTGGGCTAATATAAGATGTAATACACACTACTCTCCACTAGATGGAGATATTGGGCTAATATAAGATGTAATACACACTACTCACAACTAGATGGAAATATCAGGCTAATATAAGATGTAATATACACAACTCTCCACCAGATGAAGATATTGGAATAATATAAGATGTAATACACAACCCTCTCCACTAGATGGAGATATCGGAATAATATAAGATGTAATACACAACCCTCTCCACTAGATGGAGATATCGGGTCAGTATAATATGTAATACACACTTCTGTCCACCAGATGGAGATATTGGACTGGTAAAAGATGTAGTGCTATCTTTCTATTGATTGTCATCCTCATCCTGTTGTATGTGGACTGATCACATTGTTTTCCCTTCCCCCCTCCAGGACCCTCCTGATTGGACTGGACACCACACCGGACACAACGCAGCAGAACTGATCACATGATGTATAAGACACGCCTATAATAAACAATCTCCAATCATATGTGTGTGCCATGTCATTATTATTATTATTAGAATTAGCTGTCGATGTCCCACCCACGAGGAGGACGGTTCCACCTTCTTCCTGAATATGTGTCACCCAGCAGCCTCTCCTACTAGGACACTCCTCTAGGGAGGTCTCCCTTCTCCAGCTGCAACCTATAAAATATTGGGGGGGCCCGGTGTGATGAGGTCAGCAGTGCGGAGGTCCCCCGAGGGTCTGGTCAGTACTGACTGTCGGCGGGCATTGAGAACCACACTGGGGGGGGGGGGGGGTGTATACTGTACATCCAACACAATGCAGATTTGTGGCAGAACCTCCGGGCAGGGCCGTTTTTAAGGCAGGGCAAAAGGGGAAGCTGCCCTGGGCACTGTCATTGTTGTGGGGCCCAAACCAGCTGCCTCATACTTGCCAACTATCCTGGTTTAAATTCCCTCATCCCTTGAGGTTTTAGTCCTGTGCTGTGTCCCAATAGCTCAGTGTGAAGTACGGCTACTTCTGCCCTATTGTTGTGTACAGAGGACTCACCTACAGACCCTGTGTTTACATGTAAATAACTGGCATTCATATGTAAATAACGACGTCCGTCAGCATTGATATGTATATCATGCCCCCCCCCCCCCCCCCCCGAGGTCACATCCACAGTAATCTCTAGCAACCAATCAACATGTGCTGTAACATCTAGCAACTAATCAGTGAGCGTAATGTGTGCTGTAACCTCTAGCAACCAGTCAGTGAGCGGTAATGATACACTAACCTCTGGCAACCAATCGCAATAGTTGCCTGATCTCATTCAGTAAACTGATTTTGAGTCTAGCTGCTATTTATTGTAGACTCAGAGCAGGTGGAGAGTGAAACTGCATGGGGGGGGGGGAGTTTTGCCCAGGGTCCAATCAATATTAAAGACAGCTCTGCCTCTTTAATATTTTCTCATGGACCATCAATGCTCCACAGACCACCGGCTGGTGACCGCTGCCTTAGAGGATGCAGATTTCACCCACATTATTACCTCCTAAAGTAAAAGGTAACAACAAATGTTCCAGATAAAGTCTCCAGACCCTTCAAGACAACATGTTGTGGCCCCTGGATGTGAGCAGAGTGTTGCCCCTAAATGTGAGCAGAGTGTGGCCCCTGGATGCAAGCAGAGTGTGTCCCCTGGATGTGAGCAGAGCGTGGCCCCTGGATGTGAGCAGAGCGTGGCCCCTGGATGCAAGCACAGTGTGGCCCCTGGATGTGAGCAGAGTGTGGCCCCTGGATGTGAGCAGAGTGTGGCCCCTGGATGTGAGCAGAGTGTGGCCCCTGGATGTGAGCAGAGCGTGGCCCCTGGATGTGAGCAGAGTGTGGCCCCTGTTTTGTAGTAGTGTTGCCCCTGTATGTAAGCAGAGCGTGGCCTCTGGATGTGAGCATAATGTGGCCCTGGATGTGAGCAGAGTGCGGCCCCTGGATGTGAACAGAGTGCGGCCCCTGAATGCAAGCAGAGCGTGGCCCCTGGATGCATGCAGAGTGTGGCTCCTGGATGTGAGCAGAGCGTGGCCCCTGGATGTGAGCAGAGTGTGGCCCCTGTTTTGTAGTAGTGTTGCCCCTGTATGTAAGCAGAGTGTGGCCCCTGGATGTGAGCAGAGTGCGGCCCCTGGATGCAAGCAGAGCATGGCCCTTGGATGCGAGCAGAGTGTGGCCCCCGGATGTGAGAAGAGTGTGGCCCCTGGATGTGAGCAGAGTGCGGCCCCTGGATGCGAGCAGAGCGTGGCCCTTGGATGCGAGCAGAGTGTGGCCCCTGGATGTGAGCAGAGTGTGGCCCCTGGATGCGTGCAGAGTGCGGCCCCTGGATGCGTGCAGAGTGCGGCCCCTGGATGTGAGCAGAGTGTGGCCCCTGGATGTGAGCAGAGTGTGGCACCTGAATGTGAGCAGAGTGTGGCCCCTGGATGTGAACAGAGTGTGGCCCCTGTTTTGTAGTAGTGTTGCCCCTGTATGTAAGCAGAGCGCGGCCTCTGGATGTGAGCAGAGTGCAGCCCCTGGATGTGAGCAGAGTGCGGCCCCTGGATGCGAGCAGAGCGTGGCCCTTGGATGCGAGCAGAGTGTGGCCCCTGGATGTGAGCAGAGTGTGGCCCCTGGATGTGAGCAGAGTGTGGCCCATGGATGTGAGCAGAGTGTGGCCCCTGGATGCAAGCAGAGTGTGGCCCCTGGATGTAATCAGAGTGTGGCCCCTGGATATAAGCAGAGTGTGGCCCCTGGATGTGAGCAGAGTGTGGCCCCTGGATGTGAGCAGAGTGTGGCCCCTGTCCCCCGGACTCCTGATCTGGGAGAATGAATGATAAGAAGAGCTACGTGTGGATTTGTGAAGAAAACTCTCCTCTCCATCAGTCATGTTAATCCGCGGTGAATGGTTTCCAGATTGTGTTTACTCTCCAGTGTGGGACGCGTCTTGGCGATACGCCACCATTAATCCACACATTATAGACTGAGGATGGAGACAACTCATAAACCTAAATCATAGAACTTCCCTCAGAGAATCTCAGGGACAATGATAACAGGTCTATTGAATGACCCCCTAATCCGCCCTTTAGGACCCCCAGCTGTCCATGTCCCCAGAAATCAACCTTCTCTGGTATTTTTATAGTTAAACTGAGTCAGCAAATCTCACGCAATGATCTAAGCTGGCATGACAGAACAGCGTTGGTTTCTTTTAGAAGTTTCTCTTTTTCTGGCTGCCTTGCTCATCCTCTGGCTTAAATATTTAATAAATTAAACCTGGAACTAGACTCACAACATTTCTGAAAATGTTGACTGCTTGGCTGGTCTGTAGATCTTCTGACGTTAATGCATTCTGATTTATGGAAAAAAATGAAGGGACACCAAGGCTCCAGATCTGCTTAAATCCCACGAAGGTGGCATTTTGGGATGGTTCATGCCGATAGCAGGGGTGAGTGTCCTAGTTTTGGTGCAGATCTTGGTGTTGATTTCCTTAATGGTTTGTAACTGGTCAGGGTGCTGATCTTGATAATGATCTTGATGCTGATTCCAGTAATGGTTTGGAACTGGACTTGGTGCTGGCCTGGTGATGGTCCTGGACTGGTGCTGGTTTCATTGCTGGCTTAGTTTTGTTCTTAGTGATGGTCTTGTTGCTGTTATCAGTGTTGGTTTTGGTGCTGGTCTCAGTGGCGTACTTGATGATCGTCTAGGTGCTGGTCTCTATGCTTATGTTTGTGGTAGTCTTGGGGGTGGTCTGGGAGCTGATCTTGGTGATGATCTTAGTAATGGTCTTGGTGCTGGTCTCCGTGCTGAACTCAGGTGTTGGTCTTGGGGCTGTTACCAGTGCTGGTTTTGGTGCTGTTACCAGTGCTGGTTTTGGTGCTGATATCAATGCTGATTTTGATGATGGTTTTGGTGCTGGTCTCTGTGCTGATGTTGGCATTAGTCTTGACATTGATCTCTGTAATGGTTGGTACTGCTCTTGATGCTGATCTGGTTATGGTCCTGGTGCTGGTCTCCCTGCTGGTCTTAATTTTGTTATTGGTGACAGTCTTGTAGCTCTTAACAGTGCTGGATTTGGTACTGGTCACAGGGTTGATCTTGGTGTTGATCTTGGTGCTGATCTCTATGCTGATGGTGGTGGTCGTATTGCTGGTCTGGGATCTGATGATGACCTCAGTGATGGTCTTTGTGCTAGGATAAGGGCTGAACTCGGGTGTTGGTCTTGGTGATGGTCTTGGTGCTGATCTCTATGCTGATCTTGGTGATAGTCTTGGTGTTGAGCTGGGTGTTGGTCTTGGTGCTGGTCTGCCAGCTGATCTTGTGATGATCTGGGTGATGGTCTTGGTGCTGATCTCTTTGCTGATCACGGTGATAGTCTTGGTGCTGGTCTCAGGGCTGAGCTCTGTGTTGGTCTTGGTGCTGGTCTCATGGATGAGCTCGGTGTTGATCTTGGTGCTGGTCTGGGAGCTGATCTTGTGATCACCTTGGTGATAGTCTTGGTGCTGGTTTTTATGCTGATGTTGGTGTTGTTCTTGGTGCTGGTCTCAGGGCTGAGCTCAAAGTTGGTCTTGGTGCTGGTCTCAGGTTTGAGCTTGGTGTTGGTCTTGGTGCTGGTCTCTATGCTGATCTTGGTGTTGGTCTTGGTGCTGGTCTCAGGGATGAGCTTTTGCTGGTCTTTATGCTGATCTTGCTGATGGTCTTGGTGCTGGTCTCAGGGATGAGCTCGATGTTGGTCTTGGTGCTAGTCTCTATGCTTATCTTGGTGTTGGTCTTGGTGCTGGTTTAGGAGCTGATCGTGTGATGACTGCTGTGCTTGGACCGATCGATTGGAAGGGAGAGCCATCTATTAGCACTCATCTAAAAGGCATTCAAAAAGTGCACTGGATGGGTCAGTCCCTTTACAGTCTATGGCTGCCACATTCTCTAGGAAGAAATATTCAACTTAAACCAATCCTTTCTTCTGAGACGTTTAGTGACACCTGCTCCTTCCTTTTATTTCTGGAATAGTAAGCTCCAGACCAGCATTCAAAGGCCTAATAAGCTCCGGACTAGTGGTTAAAGTCCTAGTAAGCTCCAGACTAGCAGTTGAAGTCCTAGTAGGCTCTAGACCAGCAGCTAACATACTAGTAAGCTCCAGACCAGCAGTCAAAACCCTAATAAGCTCTGGACTAGTGGTTGAAGTCCAAGTAAGCTCCAGACCAGTGGTCAAAGACCTGAAAAAAGATCCAGACTGGTGGTTAAAGTCCTGGAAAGCTCCAGACTGGTGGTCAAAGTCCTAATAAGATCCAGACTAGTGGATGGAGTCCTAGTAAGCTCCAGACCAGCAGCCAAAGTTCTAATAATCTCCAGACCAGTGTCAAAGTCCTAATAAGATCCAGACTAGTAGTTAAAGTCCTAATACGATACAGACTAGTGGTTAAAGTTCTTGTAAGCTCCAGACCAGCAGTCAAGCCCTAATAAGTTCCAGAACAGTGGTCAAAGTCCTAATAATTTCCAGACCAGAGTTCAACGTCCTAATAAAATCCAGACAAGTGGTTAAAGCCCTAATAAGATCTAGACTAGTGGTTAAAGTCCTAATAAGATCCAGACTAGTGGTTGAGGTCCTAAAAAGATCCAGACTAAAGGTTGAAGTCCTAATAAGATCCAGACTAGTGGTTAAAGCCCTAATAAGCTCCAGACCAGCAGTCAAAGTCCTAATAATCTCCAGACCAGTGTTCAAAGTCCTAATGAAATCCAGACTAGTGGTTAAAGCCCTAATAAGATCCAGACTAGTGGTTGACGTCCTAATAAGATCCAGACTAGTGGTTAAAGTCCTAATGAGATCCAGACCAATGGTTGAAGTCCTAGTAAGCTCCAGGCCAGCAGTTGAAGTCCTTGTAAGCTCCAGGTATGCAATTGTAGTTCTAGTAAGCTCCAGACCAGTGGTCAAAGTCCTAATAAAATCTGTGCTAGTGAATAAAGTCCTAGTAATCTCCAGACATGCAGGTGAAGTCCTAGTAATCTCCAGACATGCAGGTGAAGTCCTAGTAATCTCCAGACATGCAGGTGAAGTCCTAGTAATCTCCAGACATGCAGTTGAAGTCCTAGTAATCTCCAGACATGCAGTTGAAGTCCTAGTAATCTCCAGGTTAGTGGCTGACGTCCTAGGAATCTCTACAGCAGTATTTGAAGTATAGGGTACAGGTGAGCTGCCATCTCTAGATCCCAAAGATTCAAGTATGAGTTGAACACATACACAGTACAAAGAGTTAGAGGACAACGTAGAGGGCTTTTTTTCAGTGGGAACATGGGGGAATGCAGTTCCGGCATCTCCAGCACTGAATGTATGTAACAGCAAGGGGTGTGCTTGAGGGTCTATTGATGCTGGCTGCTGGGGGATCTATTGTCACTGGCGGGGATCTGTTTTTTGTGTGAGGGTCTATTGTTGCTGGTGGGGGATATATTGTTCCTGTGGAGTCTTATGTTGCTGGTAGGGATCTACTATTGAGGGAGAGGTATATTGTTGCTGACTGCTGGAGGGTCTATTGATGTTGGCTGCTGGGAGATCTGTTGTTGCTGCTGGGGGGTCTAATGTTGCTGAGGTGGTATTTTGTTTTGGGTTGTTGATTGTTGCTGTGTGTGCGGGGGTCTATTGTTGTGTGGGGGAACTATTGTTGCTGGGGGGGTATATTGTTGCTCCGGGAGACCTATTGTAGTTGGGGTGGGGTTCATTGTTTCTGAGGGAGTCTATTGTGTGAGGGACCTATTGTTGTTGGGGTGGGGTCCATTGTTGCTGAGGGAGTCAGTTGTTGGGTGAGGGATCTATTGTTGCTGAGGGGGATGTATTTTAGTGCTTTTCTTGTTATTAGACAAGAACATATTCCATACAAATTATTTAGCCCCACAAAATGCTACTTGGGGCAGTACTGGGGGGTGGGTTGGGGTGGAACCAAGGGATGGTGCTTGGAGGTGGGTGTGGTGCGGAGGCATGGGGGGATTCAGAAGGGGGGAGTTCCTGCACCTGACTATGTGCCTATACAGTATAACCATCTCCAGTGGTACTTATTCATATCTCAGCTCATTCTGGGTGGATTTTCGGTTACTGCACGTTGTCCACCTTTTATTCACCTGTATTACTCCTCACAGCCTGCCACACTACGCCACCGCCTATGCTGGATGCCCAGCCCTGCATGCACAGTCCCAAGACAAATATTTTGGTGGACACTGCTGACCCGCTCTGGAAATGCTAATTGCCTGGCTGTGCCGGGCTCCACAAATAATCAAAGAAAAATCCCAACAGCAACATCTTGGCATAGCATTCTGGCAGAAGATAGAAGGTGTGCGAGGTTTCCTGGAAATGATGGGGTTAAACCAGACAGCTGGTCTCACCTCACACCGAGGATTTGGCTGATTCGGCAGAAGTGATTGATGAGCCACAGATGTGAAGATGTTGCCCATTTCTCACTGTTCTTCCCCCCCTCACTATCCTAAATGTATCGCTCCGCGTGCAGCTCCCAAATCTTCTCCAAATCCCAAATAAGTGAAAACATCGAAACCACGGCCTCCACCGGCGGCCATACCACCCTTCCCCGAACCGTGTATGTTCTCCTTATATGGACAGTTGTGGCCCCCTCTGTGTCATGTGGGGGAGGGACAGTTGTGGCCTCGTCCATGTCATATGGGGGATGCACAATTGTGGCCCCGTCCATGTCATATGGGGGATGGACAATTGTGGCCCCGTCCATGCCATATGGGGGATGGACAATTGTGGCCCCCGGTTGGGTCATTCATGGGATATAGAGTGTTCAGGTTAAAAGGACAGTTGTGATCCCATCAGTGTCATATGGGGGATGGACAGTTGTGGCCCCATCCATGTCATATGGGGGTTGGACAATTGTGGACCCAGGTTGGGTCATTCATGGGATGTAGAGTGTTCAGGTTAGATGGACAGTTGTGGCCCTGTCAGTGTCATATGGGGTTAGATGGACAGTTGTGGCCCTAGTAGTGTCGTATGGGGGATGGACAGTTGTGGCCCCATCAGTGTCATATGGGGGATGGACAATTGTGGCCCCTGGTTTGGTCATTCATGGAATGTAGAGTGTTCAGGTTATATGGGCAGTTGTGGCCCCGTCAGTGTCATATGATGGATGGACAGTTGTGGGCCTGTCTGAGTCATATGGGGGATGGACAATTGTGGTCTCGTCAGTGTCATATGATGGGTGGACAGTTGTGGGCCCGTCAGTGTCATATGGGGGATGGACAATTGTGGTCTCGTCAGTGTCATATGATGGGTGGACAGTTGTGGGCCCGTCAGTGTCATATGATGGATGGACAGTTGTGGGCCTGTCTGAGTCATATGGGGGATGGACAATTGTGGTCTCGTCAGTGTCATATGATGGGTGGACAGTTGTGGGCCCGTCAGTGTCATATGATGGATGGACAGTTGTGGCCCCATGAGTGTCATATGATGGATGGACAGTTGTGGCCTGTCAGTATCATATGGGGGATGGACAATTGTGGTCTCTTCAGTGTCATATGATGGGTGGACAGTTGTGGCCTTGTCAGTGTCATATGATGGGTGGACAGTTGTGGCCTTGTCAGTGTCATATGATGGGTGGACAGTTGTGGCCCCATCAGTTTCAATGATGGGTGGACAGTTGTGGGTCCGTCACTGTCATATGGGGGATGGACAGTTGCGGCCTCATCAGTGTCATATGATGGGTGGACAGTTATGGCCTCATCAGTGTCATATGATGGATGGACAGTTGTAGGCCCCATCACTGTCATTTGTGGGATGGAGAGTTGTAGCCTCGTCAGTGTCATATGATGGATGGACAGTTGTGGGCCCGTCACTGTCATATGATTGATGGACAGTTGTGGCCCCATCAGTGTCATATGGGGGGTGGACAGTTGTGGCCCCATCAGTGTCATATGGGGAATGGACAGTTGTGGCCCCATCAGTGTCATATGGGGGATGGACAGTTTGGGCCTATCAGTGTCATATGATGGACAGAGCGTTGTTTCCCTATAAGAGGAAGCACCTAGACAGGGACCTCCATGGTGGGTTCAGGGATGAGGTGATGGGGCAGACTTCAGAGGTCGGGTTGATGTGAACTCGATGTATTTACCATCCTAATATCACTGTGATGGGGATATCCTTTACCTGGAATGACCCCAGAGGGGGCGGGGTTTGTTCTTACACCTGTGCTGGGGGGTGCCCTGCATGGGGTGATAGGCCAGACCACCGCTGTCAGCCATGATGGAAGGTTCTGGATCATTTCCAGGATGGTTCATATTTCACCTGAGGTGACCCCGGAGGAGTTTATTTATAGCTGGAGTATTGGAGGCTGGGAGCATGGACAGTTCCTATTTCATGTCTATGGCTGGGGATGACCGGCGTTGTACAATACCCGGCTCTAGATGATCTTATCTATGGATGGTCTTATCTATGGATGGTCTATGGAGGCTTCTGGAATCATTCACAATTCATTGACCTTCCGACCCGCATGACCACACTGTCAGCATTTCAGTCCCAGTTCCTGGGACACAGGTGACTCCACCCACAGCCTGCCTCAGCCTGCCCTGTGACAGGGCAGGCCCACTAAGACTTTGTCCACTTACCCCAGTGGCCCACCCAAACCCCACCTCTAGTTACTGTATGTTGGGAGACCCAATCACCATAATGATCGCATTATTGAGGTACTGCACATGCACTGTGATCCCAGGACACAGCCCCCGGACACAGCTTCACCCGGTCTGAGTTCCAAGATGCAGGACCGTCCCGAAAAATCCAGGATATGGCCTGGGTCACCGCTTTATCAGGACTGAGCTCCAAGATGTAGGATCATGCCATGAAATCCAGGACATGGCCCTGGACACAGCTTGATCAGGGCTGAGCTCCAAGATGTAGGACCATCCCAGAAAATCCAGGACATGGCCCTGGATACAGCTTCATCCGGACTGAGCTCCAAGATGTAAGACCATGCCATAAAATCCAGGACACGGTCATGGACACAGCTTCATCCGGACTGAGCTCCAAGATGTAGGACCATCCTAGAAAATCTGGGACATGGCCCCAGACACAGCTTCATCTGTTCTGAGCTCCAAAATGTAGGACCACCCCGGAAAATCCAGCACATGGCCCTTAACACAGCTTCATCAGGACTGAGCTCCATGATGTAGGACCATCCCAGAAAATCCAAGACATGGCCCTGGATACAGCTTCATCAGGACTGAGCTCCAAGATGTAGGACCATGCCATAAAATCCAGGACACGGTCCTGGACACAGCTTCATCCAGACTGTGCTCCAAGATGCAGGACTGTCCCGGAAAATCCAGGAGATGGCCCCGGACACAGCTTCATCAGCACTGAGCTTCAAGATGTAGGACCATCCTGGAAAATCAAGGACACGGCCATGGACACTGCTTCATCCGGACTGAGCTCCAAGATGTAGAACCATCTCAGAAAATCCAGGACACGGCCCCAGACACAGCTTCATCTGGACTGAGCTCCAAGATGTAGGACTATCCCAGAAAATCCAGCACATGGCCTTGGATGCAGCTTCATCCGGTCTGAGCTCCAAGATATAGGACCATCCTAGAAAATATGGGACATGGCCCCAGACACAGCTTCATCTGTATTGAGCTCCAAGATGTAGGACCACCCCAGAAAATCCAGCACATGGCCCTTGACACAGCTTCATCCGGACTGTGCTCCAAGATGCATGACTGTCCTGGAAAACCCGGGACATGACCCCAGGCACAGCTTCATCCAGACTGAGCTCTAAGATGCAGGACTGTCCCGGAAAATCCAGGACACGACCTCAGACACAGCTTCAAGATGTAGGACCATCCTGGAAAATCCAGGACACGGCCCCAGACACTGCTTACCTGGACTGAGCTCCAAGATGTAGGACCGTTCTGGAAAATCCAGGACACAGCCCTGGACACTGCTTCATCCGGACTGAGCTCCAAGATGTAGGACCATCCCAGATAATCTGGAACACAGCCCCGAACACAGCTTCATCCAGACTGAGCTCCAAGATGCAGGACTGTCCCGTAAAATTTAGGACACGGCCCCAGACACAGCTTCATGAGAACTGAGCTCCAAGTCGTAGAACCATCCCATAAAATCTAGGACACGGCCCCAGACACAGCTTCATCCTGCGTCTTGGAGCTCAGTCCAGATGAAGCTGTGTACATGACGGTGTCCTGGATTTTCTGGGACAGTCCTACATCTTGGAGCTCGGTCCGAATGAAGCTGTGTCCAGGGCGGTATCCTAGATTTTCCAGGGTGGTCCCACATCTTGGAGCTCAGTCTGGATGAAGCTGTGTCTGGGGCCATGTCTTGGATTTTCCAGGAAAGTCCTGCATCTTGGAGCTCAGTCCAGATGAATCTGTGTCCGGGGCTGTATCCTGGATTTTCTGGGATGGTCCTACATCTTGGAGCTCAGTCCGGATGTAGCTGTGTCTGGGGCCATATCCCAGATTTTCTGGGATGGTCCTACATCTTGGAGCTCAGTCTGGATAAAGACCATGTCCTGGATTTTCCGGGACGGTCCTACATCTTGGAGCTCGGTCCGGATGTAGCTGTGTCCGAGGCAGTGTCCTGGATTTTCTGGGACGGTCCTACATCTTAGAGCTCGGTCCGGATGTAGCTGTGTCCGAGGCAGTGTCCTGGATTTTCCAGGATGGGCCTACATCTTGGAGCTCAATCTGGATGTAGTTGTGTCTGAGGTCATGTCCTGGATTTTCCAGGATGGTCCTACATCTTGGAGCTCGGTCCGGATGAAGCTGTGTCTATCAGAGACAGTGGACTTCTCCCCAGCGATCAGGTGACATTGTCATTTTCATGTACCAGGAGATGTCCGCTCCTCTGCCTCCCTGATGTAGTGGTAAAACATTCTATCTCCCCACAATCTCTACTTCAAGCCCAGGAACAGTCCTTCCTTTTCCTCTCCGCAGAGCCCCAGTCATGCTGGGAGGTGTAGCTCCATTGCCAGTCTGACACACAGACTCAGACTCATGTCATGTTGTCCCAGGAGGCACAGCAGTCTATATCCCCATCCTCTGTGTTCTCCTGGAGGTGGGCGGGGATTCAACTGGCTCTCTGTCTCTACACAGCCCAGCACTGATCAGTGTCCGCTCTTCAGCGTCATGTCCCTCCTCTGTGCCCCATGTCCGTCCTGTGTGCATCATGTCTGTCCTCTGTGCCCCACGTCCGTCCTCTGTGCGTCACGTCCGTCCTCTGTGCGTCACGTCCGTCCTCTGTGCGTCACGTCCGTCCTCTGTGCCTCATGTCCCTCCTCAGTGCCCCATGTCTGTCCTCTGTGCCTCATGTCCGTCCTCTGTGCCTCACGTTTGTCCTCTGTGCCTCATGTCCGTCCTCTGTGCCCCATGTTTATCCTCTGTGCCCCATGTCCCTCCTCTGTGCCTCATGTCCCTCCTCTGTGCCCCATGTCCATCCTCTGTGCCCCATGTCCGTCCTCTGTGCCCCATGTCAGTCCTCTGTGCCCCATGTCAGTCCTCTGTGCCCCATGTCCGTCCTCTGTGCCCCATGTCAGTCCTCTGTGCCCCATGTCCGTCCTCTGTGCATCACGTCCGTCCTCTGTGCCCCATGTCTGTCCTCTGTGCCCCATGTCTGTCCTCTGTGCCCCATGTCCGTCCTCTGTGCCTCACGTCTGTCCTCTGTGCCTCACGTCTGTCCTCTGTGCCTCATGTCCGTCCTCTGTGCCCCATGTTTATCCTCTGTGCCCCATGTCCGTCCTCTGTGCATCACGTCCGTCCTCTGTGCCTCATGTCTGTCCTCTGTGCGTCACGTCCGTCCTCTGTGCCCCATGTCCGTCCTCTGTGCCTCACGTCGGTCCTCTGTGCCTCACGTCTGTCCTCTGTGCCTCACGTCTGTCCTCTGTGCCCCATGTTTATCCTCTGTGCCCCATGTCCGTCCTCTGTGCATCACGTCCGTCCTCTGTGCCTCATGTCTGTCCTCTGTGCGTCACGTCCGTCCTCTGTGCCCCATGTCCCTCCTCTGTGCCCCATGTCCCTCCTCTGTGCCCATGTCCGTCCTGTGTGCATCATGTCTGTCCTCTGTGCCCCACGTCCGTCCTCTGTGCGTCACGTCCGTCCTCTGTGCGTCACGTCCGTCCTCTGTGCGTCACGTCCGTCCTCTGTGCCTCATGTCCCTCCTCAGTGCCCCATGTCTGTCCTCTGTGCCTCATGTCCGTCCTCTGTGCCTCACGTTTGTCCTCTGTGCCTCATGTCCGTCCTCTGTGCCCCATGTTTATCCTCTGTGCCCCATGTCCCTCCTCTGTGCCTCATGTCCCTCCTCTGTGCCCCATGTCCATCCTCTGTGCCCCATGTCCGTCCTCTGTGCCCCATGTCAGTCCTCTGTGCCCCATGTCAGTCCTCTGTGCCCCATGTCCGTCCTCTGTGCCCCATGTCAGTCCTCTGTGCCCCATGTCCGTCCTCTGTGCATCACGTCCGTCCTCTGTGCCCCATGTCTGTCCTCTGTGCCCCATGTCTGTCCTCTGTGCCCCATGTCCGTCCTCTGTGCCTCACGTCTGTCCTCTGTGCCTCACGTCTGTCCTCTGTGCCTCATGTCCGTCCTCTGTGCCCCATGTTTATCCTCTGTGCCCCATGTCCGTCCTCTGTGCATCACGTCCGTCCTCTGTGCCTCATGTCTGTCCTCTGTGCGTCACGTCCGTCCTCTGTGCCCCATGTCCGTCCTCTGTGCCTCACGTCGGTCCTCTGTGCCTCACGTCTGTCCTCTGTGCCTCACGTCTGTCCTCTGTGCCCCATGTTTATCCTCTGTGCCCCATGTCCGTCCTCTGTGCATCACGTCCGTCCTCTGTGCCTCATGTCTGTCCTCTGTGCGTCACGTCCGTCCTCTGTGCCCCATGTCCCTCCTCTGTGCCCCATGTCCGTCCTCTGTGCCTCATGTCTGTCCTCTGTGCCTCATGTCTGTCCTCTGTGCCCCATGTCCGTCCTCTGTGCCCCATGTCCGTCCTCTGTGTGTCACATCCGTCCTTTGTGCATCATGTCCCTCCTCTGTGCCCCATGTCCGTCCTCTGTGCCTCATGTCCGTCCTCTGTGCCTCACGTCTGTCCTCTGTGCCTCATGTCCATCCTCTGTGCCCCATGTCCGTCCTCTGTGCCCCATGTCTGTCCTCTGTGCCCCATGTCTGTCCTCTGTGCGTCACGTCCGTCCTCTGTGCCCCATGTCCCTCCTCTGTGCCCCATGTCCCTCCTCTGTGCCCCATGTTTATCCTCTGTGCCCCATGTCCGTCCTCTGTGCCCCATGTCCGTCCTCTGTGTGTCACATCCGTCCTCTGTGCATCATGTCCGTCCTCTGTGCCTCATGTCCCTCCTCTGTGCCCCATGTTTATCCTCTGTGCCCCATGTCCGTCCTCTGTGCCTCATGTCCGTCCTCTGTGCCTCATGTCCCTCCTCTGTGCCCCATGTTTATCCTCTGTGCCCCATGTCCGTCCTCTGTGCCCCATGTCCGTCCTCTGTGCCCCATGTCCGTCCTCTGTGCCCCATGTCCCTCCTCTGTGCCTCATGTCCCTCCTCTGTGCCCCATGTTTATCCTCTGTGCCCCATGTCCGTCCTCTGTGCCCCATGTCCGTCCTCTGTGCCTCATGTCCGTCCTCTGTGCCCCATGTTTATCCTCTGTGCCCCATTTCCATCCTCTGTGCCCCATGTCCGTCCTCTGTGCCTCATGTCCATCCTCTGTGCCTCACGTCCGTCCTCTGTGCATCACGTTTGTCCTCTGTGCCTCACGTCTGTCCTCTGTGCCTCATGTCCGTCCTCTGTGCGTCATGTCCATCCTCTGAGCCCCATGTCCATCCTCTGTGCATCACGTCTGTCCTCTGTGCCTCATGTCCATCCTCTGAGCCCCATGTCCGTCCTCTGTGCCTCATGTGCGTCCTCTGTGCCCCATCTCTGTCCTCTGTGCGTCATGTCTGTCCTCTGTACGTAACGTCTGTCCTCTGTGCCTCATGTCCGTCCTCTGTGCCCCATCTCTGTCCTCTGTGCCTCATGTCTGTCCTCTGTACGTAACGTCCGTCCTCTGTGCCTCATGTCCGTCCTCTGTGCCTCATGTCCGTCCTCTGTGCCCCATGTACGTCCTCTGTGCGTCATGTCTGTCCTCTGTACGTAACGTCCGTCCTCTGTGCCTCATGTCCATCCTCTGTGCCTCATGTCCGTCCTCTGTGCCTCATGTCTGTCCTCTCTGCCCCATGTACGTCCTCTGTGCGTCATGTCCATCCTCTGTACGTAACATCCGTCCTCTGTGCCTCATGTCCATCCTCTGTGCATCACATCCGTCTTCTGTGCCTCATGTCCGTCCTCTGTGCCTCATGTCCGTCCTCCGTGTCCCATGTCCATCCTCTGTGCGTCATGTCCGTCCTTTGTGCCCCATGTCTGTCCTCTGTGCCTCATGTCTGTCCACTGTGCATCACGTCTGTCCTCTGTGCCTCATGTCTGTCCTCTGTGCATCACGTCTGTCCTCTTTGCCTCATGTCCGTCCTCTGTGTGTCATATCTGTCCTCTGTGCCTCATGTCTGTCCTCTGTGCCCCATGTCTGTCCTCTGTGCATCACGTCTGTCCTCTGTGCCCCACGTCTGTCCTCTGTGCCTCATGTCCGTCCTCTGTGCCTCATGTCTGTCCTCTGTGCCCCATGTCTGTCCTCTGTGCGTCACGTCTGTCCTCTGTGCGTCACGTCTGTCCTCTGTGCCCCATGTCTGTCCTCTGTGCCTCATGTCCGTCCTCTGTGCCCCATGTCCGTCCTCTGTGCCCCATGTCTGTCCTCTGTGCCCCATGTCCGTCCTCTGTACCCCATGTCTGTCCTCTGTGCCCCATGTCTGTCCTCTGTGTGTCATGCCCGTCCTCTGTGCCCCATGTCCATCCTCTGTGACCCATGTCCGTCCTCTGTGACCCATGTCCGTCCTCTGTGACCCATGTCCGTCCTCTGTGCCTCATGTCTGTCCTCTGTGCCTCATGTCTGTCCTCTGTGCCCCATGTCCGTCCTCTGTGACCCATGTCCGTCCTCTGTGTGTCATGTCTGTCCTCTGTGCCCCATGTCCGTCCTCTGTGTGTCATGCCCGTCCTCTGTGCCCCATGTCCATCCTCTGTGCCCCATGTCCGTCCTCTGTGACCCATGTCCGTCCTCTGTGTGTCATGTCTGTCCTCTGTGCCCCATGTCCGTCCTCTGTGTGTCATGCCCGTCCTCTGTGCCCCAAGTCCCTCCTCTGTGCCCCATGTCCATCCTCTGTGACCCATGTCCGTCCTCTGTGTGTCATGTCTGTCCTCTGTGTGTCATGTCTGTCCTCTGTGCCCCATGCCTGTCCTGTGTGCCTCATGTCTGTCCTGTGTGCCCCATGTCCATCCTCTGTGACCCATGTCTGTCCTCTGTGCCCCATGTCCATCCTCTGTGCCCCATGTCCGTCCTCTGTGTGTCATGTCCGTCCTCTGTGTGTCATGTCTGTCCTCTGTGTGTCATGTCTGTCCTCTGTGCCCCATGCCTGTCCTGTGTGCCCCATGCCTGTCCTGTGTGCGTAATTTCCCATAACACATAGAAGCCAGTCATCACACAGAGGACAGATATGAGGCACAGATAATGCACAGAGAACACACATGACGCACAGAGGACAGACATGACACACAGGGGATGGAGATGATGCACAGAGGACGGACATGACGCACAGAGGATGGGCATGATGTACAGAGGATGGAGATGATGCACAGAGGATGGACATGACGCACAGAGGATGGACATGATGCACAGAGGATGGAGATGACGCACAGAGGATGGACATGGTGTACAGAGGATGGAGATGATGCACAGAGGATGGAGATGACGCACAGAGGATGGACATGGTGTACAGAGGATGGAGATGATGCACAGAGGATGGAGATGACGCACAGAGGATGGACATGGTGTACAGAGGATGGAGATGATGCACAGAGGATGGAGATGACGCACAGAGGATGGACATGGTGTACAGAGGATGGAGATGATGCACAGAGGATGGACATGATGCACAGAGGATGGGCATGATGTACAGAGGATGGAGATGATGCACAGAGGATGGACATGACGCACAGAGGATGGACATGATGCACAGAGGATGGAGATGACGCACAGAGGATGGACATGGTGTACAGAGGATGGAGATGATGCACAGAGGATGGAGATGACGCACAGAGGATGGACATGGTGTACAGAGGATGGAGATGATGCACAGAGGATGGAGATGACGCACAGAGGATGGACATGGTGTACAGAGGATGGAGATGATGCACAGAGGATGGAGATGATGCACAGAGGATGGAGATGGTGTACAGAGGATGGAGATGATGCACAGAGGATGGAGATGATGCACAGAGGATGGAGATGACGCACAGAGGATGGAGATGGGGCACAGAGGATGGACATGGTGTACAGAGGATGGAGATGACGCACAGAGGATGGAAATGATGCACAGAGGATGGACATAGTGTACAGAGGATGGAGATGGTGTACAGAGGATGGACATGACGCACAGAGGATGGACATGACGCACAGAGGATGGAGATGATGCACAGAGGATGGACATGATGCACAGAGGATGGAGATGGGGCACAGAGGATGGAGATGGGGTACAGAGGATGGACATGATGCACAGAGGATGGAGATGGGGCACAGAGGATGGACATGATGCACAGAGGATGGACATGATGCACAGAGGATGGAGATGATGCACAGAGGATGGACATGATGCACAGAGGATGGAGATGATGCACAGAGGATGGAGATGGGGCACAGAGGATGGACATGATGCACAGAGGATGGACATGATGCACAGAGGATGGACATGATGCACAGAGGATGGAGATGGGGCACAGAGGATGGACATGATGCACAGAGGATGGAGATGATGCACAGAGGATGGACATGATGCACAGAGGATGGAGATGATGCACAGAGGATGGAGATGGGGCACAGAGGATGCACAGAGGACGGACATGATGCACAGAGGATGGAGATGATGCACAGAGGATGGAGATGGGGCACAGAGGATGGAGATGATGCACAGAGGATGGAGATGGGGTACAGAGGATGGACATGATGCACAGAGGATGGAGATGGGGCACAGAGGATGGACATGATGCACAGAGGATGGACATGATGCACAGAGGATGGAGATGATGCACAGAGGATGGACATGATGCACAGAGGATGGAGATGATGCACAGAGGATGGAGATGGGGCACAGAGGATGGACATGATGCACAGAGGATGGACATGATGCACAGAGGATGGAGATGATGCACAGAGGATGGAGATGGGGCACAGAGGATGGACATGATGCACAGAGGATGGACATGATGCACAGAGGATGGACATGATGCACAGAGGATGGAGATGGGGCACAGAGGATGGACATGATGCACAGAGGATGGAGATGATGCACAGAGGATGGACATGATGCACAGAGGATGGAGATGGGGCACAGAGGATAGACATGATGCACAGAGGATGGAGATGATGCACAGAGGATGGACATGATGCACAGAGGATGGAGATGATGCACAGAGGATGGAGATGGCGCACAGAGGATGGAGATGGGGCACAGAGGATGGACATGGTGTACAGAGGATGCACAGAGGATGGATATGGGGAACAGAGGATGGACATGGTGTACAGAGGATGGAGATGGTGCACAGAGGATGGAGATGGCGCACAGAGGATGGAGATGGGGCACAGAGGATGGACATGGTGTACAGAGGATGCACAGAGGATGGACATGACACACAGAGGATGGACATGGGGAACAGAGGATGGACATGGTGTACAGAGGATGCACAGAGGATGGATATGGGGAACAGAGGATGGACATGGTGTACAGAGGATGGAGATGGTGCACAGAGGATGGAGATGGCGCACAGAGGATGGAGATGGGGCACAGAGGATGGACATGGTGTACAGAGGATGCACAGAGGATGGACATGACACACAGAGGATGGACATGGGGAACAGAGGATGGACATGGGGCACAGAGGATGCACAGAGGATGGACGCACAGACCTATAGAGCCCCATCTGCTTGTCTGTGGCCCCAGGAGAGGCTCCTGATAGAGGGGTACAGGTAGGGGCCCCATGATTAGTAATGATGCCCCCCCATTGGTGGTATCTCCTATTTCTGGGAAGATTTCTTGTAGAGTCTTCAGAGCTCTTATCATTCCTGGAGCAGCTGCTGGAAGATCTCACCATTCCTCCCACACCACCAGATGGGCCCCCACCCCCACATCACTCACCCCTAATCATCGCCTGTCATCACCGCCACAGCTACTGTGTGCGCCATTCCACCCACAATCACCTCCGCATAGAGCTATACACCGGCATATTAGAGTGTCAGCTCCTCTCCACAGAGACTCAGTGTTCTTTGTGCAGCACTGCGGTATATGTCAGAGTTATAGAAATATCCACTCACCGGACACTTTATTAGGTACACCTGTTCAGTTGCTCGGTAACACAAATTGCTGATCAGCCAATTACACGGCAGCAACTCAATGCATTTAGGTATCTAGACGTGGTGAAGAGGACTTGCTGAAGTTCAGACCGAGCCTCGGAATGGGGAAGAAAGGGGGATCTAATAAAGGGGGTCCAAAGAATACACATCCATGTTCAGAATATATACAATATATACATAATCCACTACCAAAACTATTTCCATAAAGCAGCAGAGAGGGCCTAAGAGGCACAACCCATCACCTATGTACGCAGCCATTTATCAAAAATGAATCCAAAAAATAATAATCTAGGGTGATAAGAGACAGACAGCCACACCCGGGAAAGAGACTCCTGGCAGTCAGGGAGGCTTGAAACCCCTCCACGCCTTCAACCAAGCCCCCTGACTCCGCTTGTCTCTCTCAAGTACCCGAATCTTCTCCACCTCATGCAGAATGTCATACACCACCACCTGAACAGGAAGGATTTTACGCCGAATGCAGACCTGACACCGTGCGTTCCAAGTGAAATAACGGACTACTAGGCTAACTAGAAAAAGTGTATCTAAACAAAAAACCCCACCAGTATTGAATGCTCCATACACCCACTCAGCATAACCCAGCCTGGAGAGGAAAGGAACACCGAGGGCCCGTCCCACCTGTTTGTACACTTCTATGTTAAAGGGGCAATGAAGCAGAAAATGGTCCATAGTCTCCTCCTCACCTGCACACTCCTCCCGAGGACAGCTACGATCCATCCCACTGCGGAATTTCAAATTGCCCCGAACATAGTCTCCCATGGAAGCACAACCAGGCCAGATCCCTAAATTTAAGGGGGTACTCTGTCCAAATTAATAAGTCTTAACCCTGCCCTCAAAACTGGGCCTGGGCAATCCCTTAAGGCCAGTGGGTCATGAAAGACTTCGGTCAAGGCTCGACTCATAAGGACTTTCCTTGGAACCGATCTGAGATCTTCAGCCGACAATCGCCACTGCCGCAGTAAATTCAGGCACGGAGCGACATAGGCTGGTAGCTGACCACGATGACCCCTGAGATTCTTCACTTGGCCACCTTCTTCCCAAAGTCATAGAAAAGGCCTAAACCAAGATCTAAATATGCCTACCCATCCAGGAGGTTCCACTGCAAGCATATTACCAATGTTAAACTTGAGAAATAGCAGTGAAAAGAAAAAAACTGGGTTGACCATACCCAAGCCACCCTGCCTCCTGGATAGATAGGTGACATTCCTCTTGATGGGGTTCAGTCTGTTCCCCCACAACATCTGGAAGAACACACTACTGACCCTAGCATAGAGAGACACTGGCAAGATGCAGACAAAGCTGACATACAAGACGATCTGAATCAGGTAAGTCTTAATCAGATCAACCCTTTCCCTCATAGATAACTTCCATCTCTTCCAACTGACCACCTTTGTATTGGCAATTTCTAGTCTGCCTTCCCATTTTTCGAGGCCATAATCGCCGGGTCCAAATTCAATGCCTAGAATCTTAATTCTTTCCTGGGGCACTGGAAAGGTGTCCGGGAGATCAAACCCCTCACCTTCCTTTCCCATCCAGAAAACTTCACTCGTTTCCTGATTTATCTTGGAGCCTGATGCTTCAGAATACCGTGATGTCAGAGAGACCACCTCCTCTGCTTCATCCGCCCCAGTGACAATCACCAACACATCTTTCGCATAGGCAACAACCCTCAAAGGCGGCTCACCCGGGAGCCCCACTGGCACCCCACACAACATGCCGCTCTCTAGCCTCCTGATGAAAGGTTCGATTGCAAACACATAGAGCAGGGGACTCAGGGGACAACCTTGATGCACTCCAGAGCCAACCTCAAAGGACTGCCCAACCCAACTATTAACAAGAGGAAAGCTTTCTGCCCCCTTATACAAAACTTTCAACCAATCGAAAAAAACACCCGGCAGACCGTACTTACTAAGGAGCAACCACAAGTACTCATGGTTAACACGATCAAAAGCTTTTGCCTGATCCAATGTCAGCAAAAACTTTCCCCAGCCTGCAGCCCTGCACCGCTCCAAGGCCTCCCGGACAGCTAAAACCGCTGTGAAGGTGCTCCTACCCTGGACCGAACAGTGCTGATGGCGAGAAAGCAAAGACTCTGCTACTGACGATAGGCGCCAGAAAAATATCTTTGCCAGCACCTTTCTATCGACATTAAGAAGGCTGATGGGGCGCCAATTCTCAATCATCGAAGGATCTTTACCTTTTGAAAGAAGAATCACAGCTGAGTGCCTCATGGAAGGGGGAAGTACCCCCTCAGCAAGGCAACTGTTAAAAACCTCTACCAAATGTGGGGCCAGAATAGACTTAAAAGCTTTGTAAAACTCAGCCGTCAAGCCATCCGGTCCAGGTGACTTTTTGATGACAAGCTGTTCAATTGCCCTCATCACCTCTTCAACTGTGATCTCCTCTGTCAAATTCATCAATGGGACATCTTCATCATTTAGACCTGGAGTAGAGTCCAAAAAGCTTTCCATCCTTTCACGGTCAAGCTCTTTCCTCGCAAGAAGGTCAGCATAAAAGGACCTCACGACCTCCAGAATCCCTGACCTGGACTTTGTCAAGGAACCTGTACTGTCCTTAAGGCCAACGACCGTTTTAACAGCTACACCTTGTTTGCAGTTCTGGTAAGGGTCAGGCGAGTGGTACTTCCCATAGTCCCTCTCCAGAACCAAAGAGGCATGCCGGTCATATTGACACTTCCTGAGAAGGAGTTTCACTTCGGAGATTGCCCCAGGATCTCCTCTCGAGACAAGAATATCCAGCTTCCTCCGTAAACGTTGGTAGGTCATGTACTTATTAAACTGTTTTCCCACTGACACCAATGATGGGGCACTATTCCTCCAACTGACACCAATGATGGGGCACTATTCCTCCCACTGACTCCAATGATGGGGCACTATTACTCCCCTTAATACTAAATGTGGTGATGTTTTACTCACACTGATGCCAGGAATATTTCTGCTCCAGCTGTCCACAGTTCGGCCCTCCTATATTCTGGAGGACAATAAAGTGGCCCTTAGTTTAGAAGGTTTGGAGACCTCTGGACTAGACGTTCTTCTCACGCCTGGACTGTGTACGATGGTGACGTGTGTAGAACGCCCAAAGTCTGCAACTGGTTACAATAAAACTCTGGCCAGACGATGTACAGTAGTGTCAGCAAAGGGGTTTAAAGACGATCCCTCAGTGAGCTCTGCAGCTGCAGGCACTGTGCAACAATTCATCCACAAAGATGACAAGAGAAATCCTTCCAGCCTGGTCTCAACACTCTGCTCTCTCCCCTCTTCCTGAGCACAGAATAAAGGGCTGGAGGGCTGCCAAATCACTGGGGGCCGCACACATACATGGAGGTGTACGTTATCAGTGATGGGGGCCCCACACATACATGGAGGTGTACGTTATCAGTGATGGGGGCCCCACACATACATGGAGGTGTACGTTATCAGTGATGGGGGCCCCACACATACATGGAGGTGTACGTTATCAGTGATGGGGGCCCCACACATACATGGAGGTTTACGTTATCAGTGATGGGGGCCCCACACACACATGGAGGTGTACGTTATCAGTGATGGGGGCCCCACACACACGGAGGTGTACGTTATCAGTGATGGGGGCCCCACACACACATGGAGGTGTACATTATCAGTGATGGGGGCCCCACACATACATGGAGGTGTACGTTATCAGTGATGGGGGCCCCACACATATTTGGAGGTGTACCTTATCAGTGATGGGGGCCCCACACATACATGGAAGTGTACATTATCAGTGATGGGGGCCCCACACATATACATGGAGGTGTACATTGTCAGTGATGGGGGCCCCACACATATACATGGAGGTGTACATTATCAGTGATGGGGGCCCCACACATATACATGGAGGTGTACGTTGTCAGTGATGGGGGCCCCACACATATACATGGAGGTGTACGTTGTCAGTGATGGGGGCCCCATACATACATGGAGGTGTACAGTGATGGGGGCCCCACACATACATGGAGTTGTACGTTATCAGTGATGGGGCCCCACACATACATGGAGGTGTACAGTGATGGGGGGCCCACACATACATGGAGTTGTACGTTGTCAGTGATGGGGGCCCCATACATACATGGAGGTGTACAGTGATGGGGGCCCCACACATACATGGAGTTGTACGTTATCAGTGATGGGGCCCCACACATACATGGAGGTGTACAGTGATGGGGGGCCCACACATATACATGGAGGTGTACATTATCAGTGATGGGGGCCCACACATACATGGAGGTGTACATTATCAGTGATGGGGGCCCCACATATATACATGGAGGTGTACGTTGTCAGTGATGGGGGCCCCACACAGATACATGGAGGTGTACAGTGATGGGGGCCCCACACATATACATGGAGGTGTACGTTGTCAGTGATGGGGGCCCCACACATATACATGGAGGTGTACAGTGATGGGGGCCGAGGTGTACAGTGATGGGAGCCCCACACATATACATAGAGGTGTACATTAACAGTGATGGGGGCCCCACACATATACATGGAGGTGTACAGTGATGGGGCCCCCACACATACATGGAGGTGTACAGTGATGGGGCCCCCACACACATACATGGAGGTGTACAGTGATGGGGCCCCCACACACATACATGGAGGTGTACAGTGATGGGGCCCCCACACACATACATGGAGGTGTACAGTGATGGGGCCCCCACACACATACATGGAGGTGTACAGTGATGGGGCCCCCACACACATACATGGAGGTGTACAGTGATGGGGCCCCCACACACATACATGGAGGTGTACAGTGATGGGGCCCCTACACACATATATGGAGATGTACGTTATCAGTGATAAGAGGATTAGGTGGTTGGTGATCTTGGAAATGTGGTGGGATGTCAATCAGCAGAATAGATGGGAATAGTTCATTCATGATATAATCGGGTAGATAAGACTCGTGACCTTCATATCTGGGGTGTCGTACATTCCTGCCCCGTATTGTCATGTGACGACGCGGGATTACCAGACGATCGCTCGCGGTAATAATGAGGCTTCATCACACGTTGGATCAGTCTGGACTGTGTTATGATCACTTAGCGGATTCCTTCTTTCATCTCCTCCATGAAGCCGTTCTCTCTCCTCTGTCCTCCACCATCTTGGAGGTCTGTGGAGGAACACGGATCACCGTTAACTCTTCATTTCCTGGATCACATAACCTGGAAGGACGCCTCGTTTTTTTTTTTTCCCATTGGGGGCCACCAAATCCCTGACATTTTCCCACATTGGTGAATACGTAGAATGACGACGGGATTCTCACCCACGCTGCCTTTTTCACACCTGATTTAGAGCGCAGCGTCCAGCGTTCCTCACCTCGGCAGTGTGTCTGGAGAACATCTCCGGCATAAACATCCAGCGGCAGCTTCTATTTTAGGAGGAAGAGGTTTGTTAATGTTCTTCCTTCACAGAATTTCCTGGAAGATAATCTGGGATATCCTCCTAGAAATAGGTTGCTGGGGAGGCTCAGGTAAATGTAGTCTTTTTTTTTTTTTGGCTCCTCTGTAAACATTGGAGAGTATGATTGTTTTTTATGGGTCTCGCTGGCTGAAGGCTCAACTACTTCTCCTACATCTCCCTGCCTTCCAGAGGATTCTGGAAGAGTCATACCCTGGACATGAATATTTATGTGGCATCAGCCAATCCCTGAGAAGGGGAGGAGTGCCCAGTAGGGGGCTGAGAAGAGCATAAATAGTTTGAGGCCTGGAGCAGCAGGGTTCTTATCCAAGAGGAGAATATGCCAGCCTGAAGGGCTGCTGCCCCTCTGGGCAGAATAGCTGAAGTTGCAGTTCATCAAAGTCCCAGCTCAGTGGCAGTCGGGGGGGCCTATTGTCAGGGGTCCATAAAGGTTTGAGCTCAATGGGAGCCGGGGGGGGGGCTGTCATCTGGAATCAATGAGATCTCAGCTCAAAGGGAGCTAGGGGGGCCTATAGTCAGGAGGTATCAGCTCAGTAGGAACTTCTGGGGTATTCCAAATATTTATATATTTAGGCAGCATCAGTCAATCCTTGGTGGGAGGTGCCCAGTAGGTGGCTGAGAAAAGCATACCAGTAAATAGTTTGAGGCCTGGGGAAGCAGGGCTCTTGTCCAAGCGGAGAATATCCCAGCCTGAAGGGCTGCTGCCCCTCTGGGTAGAATAGCTGAAGTTTCAGTTCATCAAGGTCTCAGCTCAATGGGAGCCAGGGGGGCCTGTCATCTGGAATCAATGAGATCTCAACTCAAAGGGAGCTAGGGGGACCTATTGTCAGGAGGTTTGCAGCACAGTAGGAACTTCTGGCATATTCCAAAGCCCCCCCTGCACCCAACCAAGAGTTCAGTGACCACCTGCTGCAATGTAAGTCAGAGGATGTCTGTGCTCTTTGTAAAAACCTTTTCTTGGAATTTATTGAGGGACACAGACACAGAGGGGAGACCCGTGTCCCTCAAGGGACTCCAAAAACAGGAGTTTACTGTGAGCACAACAGTCCTGCTTTCCTCATCCATTGAGGGACACAGGAAGACTTCAACATTTGGGAAGTTCAAAAGTAGTCCAACAGCAAACAATACTAACACACCCAAGAAAACAGCACAGAACTGGGGACTGCATGCAGCTAAGAGAAGCCACCTAAAGCACCTTACAGCCAATGTTGGCATCAGACAAGGCCTGAACCTCCATATGGTAAAACTTGGGGAATGTGTGGACAGAAGACCAGGTGGCAGGTGGTAAACAGTAGCCTGATGGTGGAAAGTCCCACAGGCACTCACAGATCGGGAAAGGGTGGAACCCGACCCTTGAGACCAAAAGATGTGAAAATTGGCCACAAAGAGATGGAGGAACGAGAAGCTGGAACACCTTTACAGGTTCATCAGGAATGACGACAAGTCAGTCTATCTGAATAAAGGAGTAGCTGAGAGACAGAAAGGCCCTCACAGCCCAAACTCCATCCCAGTATTAAAGGGAAATCTGCTTCTGCTAAACTGGGGTAACAGCAGGAAAAAAAAAACCTGATTAAGAGCGAAGGCAAAAAAACAAATTGAAGTAGGAAGGCGGTTCTGGACCTCAACATCACCTTGTCCTTGTAGAAGACCAGAAGGGGTTCTTGCAGGATAAGGATACCAGCTTTCTCAGTGAGGTAAGGCATAGTAAGGTCTTTGTGGTCTTAGGCACTTTAAAGTACACCAGACTAGGGCCAACAATGGTGTAAACAATGGGCTAATCCTCCAACTTCAATGTGGTAAGCAATAGGCTAATCCTCCAAATGTCAATGTGGTAAGCAATAGGCTAATCCTCCAACTTCAATGGGCTAAGAAATGGGCAAATCATCTAACTTCAGTGTGGAAGGCAATAGGCTAATCCTCCAACTTCAATGTGGTAAGCAATAGGCTAATCCTCTAACTTCAACATGGTAAGCAATAGGCTAATCCTCCAAATGTCAATGCTCTAAGCAATAGGCTAATCCTCAAACTTCAATGGGGTAAGCAATAGACTAATCCTCTAACCTCAATGTGGTAAGTAATAGGCTAATCCTCCATATGTCAATGTTCTAAGCATTGGCTAATCCTCAAACTTCAATGGGGTAAGCAATAGACTAATCCTCTAACTTCAATGTGGTGCTCATCAGGTCAATCAGAGCTGAAATGATTGCTTACAGTTTGGGGGTGATGGCAGAAGACCGTGACTCCTCGGCAGCATGTTCATCCAGTAGGGACTGTAGAGACCAGGCACTAGACAGAGTCTCAGAGGCTGATGGCTAAGAGACCACTGAGGCCGCAGGCAGATCTGATACCAAACTCTGTGGTGTAAGACAAGGGAGCATGCTTGTGGCTTCTGCATTTAACAAATAAATGGGCAAAAAAGTCATGCGTGATTAAAATCAAAACCTCCTTGGAGAAGCAAAAAAGGCAGCCTTGGCCAATGGAGCAAAGGAAGTCTCCAAAGATGGCCAATACACTAGGAGCAAAAGACCAAGAGAGATGTTGGCCAGATCAGAAGGAGCTCTGCAAGCAGCACCAGAGTCGTTGGCAGAGTGTGAGATGCTCTAGAACCAGACATGGTGCAACCATGAGGCACTGAAGCAACATAGCTTAGGCCTCTCACAAAACCAAACCTGCTAGTAGCAGGTGAGGACTGGATGGCTGGAGGTGACCAAGCCACTGTAGCTGGGTGGAAGGAACGGAACAAAGATTGGACACCGAGGTTCGCACCTGGACTACTTTAACCCCGCCCTCATTCCAGTTCTCATATATGAGGTTCTTCTCTTCTCCCACCCATTGTTAGCGCCCCTCTGAGGTCTCAGGAGAAGTTTCGGGAATGCTCATATATTGTGGTCTTCTCCTGTGTGAGGATAAAGTCTACAAAGTCATCAAGAGTTGAGTTAACACATAAAACTCCCAAATCTAAGAGATCCTGTCCCTAGGGAGGTGTCACACCTGAGATGATAGGCGTAGCGGGTGTGGTCAGGGTGTAAATGTTGGATTGACATTTGTAGAAGGTGGAGGTGGTGGAAGAACCTGGAATTCCCCCAGAGAAGACATAACATTACACTATTTTCCTCTATGATTAGAAAAGGTCGGTGTTGTTGCCGGATGTTTATGTTAAAGATTTTGATGATCTCCAGATGCCGCCGTGGTGAGAAATGCAGACACCGTACTGTAAATCAGGTATGAAAAGGGCAGCGTGGGTGAGAATACGCCATCTCTCTATGTATTCACCAATGTGGAAAAAGACGCGCCGTCAGCGAGACCCACCTGAGTCAGGTGACCTGGGGGGGAAAGTGTTAATGAAAGATAAGAATATCAGAAATGATTGGCCAGGGATCTCCGACCTCCTCCCTGGCAAAGATGTAAAAGACAATTTCCAGATGTGCCAAGACAGACGAAAGAAGACCGCGCCAGAGATACACCGCTCCGAGAGGGGGCTACAAGACACCGCAGAGACAGGTGAGCGACTGCTCCGAGAGGGGGCTACAAAACACCATAGAGACAGGTGAGAGACTGCTCCAAGAGGGGGGCTACAAGACACCATAGAGACAGGTGAGAGACTGCTCCGAGAGGGGGGCTACAAGACACCATAGAGAAAGGTGAGAGACTGCTCGGGGGGGGCTACAGGACACCGCAGAGACAGGTGAGAGACTGCTCCGAGAGGGGGGCTACAAGACACTGCAGAGACAGGTGAGAGACTGCTCCGAGAGGGGGATATAAGACACCGTAGAGACAGGTGAGAGACTGCTCCGAGAGGGGGGCTACAGGACACCGCAGAGACAGGTGAGAGACTGCTCCGAGAGGGGGGCTACAAGACACCGCAGAGACAGGTGAGAGACTGCTCCGAGAGGGGGCTACAAAACACCATAGAGACAGGTGAGAGACTGCTCCAAGAGGGGGGCTACAAGACACCGTAGAGACAGGTGAGAGACTGCTCCGAGAGGGGGGCTACAAGACACTGCAGAGACAGGTGAGAGACTGCTCCGAGAGGGGGGCTACAAGACACTGCAGAGACAGGTGAGAGACTGCTCCGAGAGGGGGCTACAAGACACCGCAGAGACAGGTGAGAGACTGCTCCGAGAGGGGGATACAAGACACCGTAGAGACAGGTGAGAGACTGCTCCGAGAGGGGGGCTACAGGACACCGCAGAGACAGGTGAGAGACTGCTCCGAGAGGGGGGCTACAAGACACCATAGAGAAAGGTGAGAGACTGCTCGGGGGGGGCTACAGGACACCGCAGAGACAGGTGAGAGACTGCTCCGAGAGGGGGGCTACAAGACACTGCAGAGACAGGTGAGAGACTGCTCCGAGAGGGGGATATAAGACACCGTAGAGACAGGTGAGAGACTGCTCCGAGAGGGGGGCTACAGGACACCGCAGAGACAGGTGAGAGACTGCTCCGAGAGGGGGGCTACAAGACACCGCAGAGACAGGTGAGAGACTGCTCCGAGAGGGGGCTACAAAACACCATAGAGACAGGTGAGAGACTGCTCCAAGAGGGGGGCTACAAGACACCGTAGAGACAGGTGAAAGACTGCTCCGAGAGGGGGCTACAAGACACCATAGAGACAGGTGAGAGACTGCTCCGAGAGGGGGGCTACAGGACACCATAGAGACAGGTGAGAGACTGCTCCGAGAGGGGGGCTACAAGACACTGCAGAGACAGGTGAGAGACTGCTCCGAGAGGGGGGCTACAAGACACTGCAGAGACAGGTGAGAGACTGCTCCGAGAGGGGGCTACAAGACACCGCAGAGACAGGTGAGAGACTGCTCCGAGAGGGGGGCTACAAGACACTGCAGAGACAGGTGAGAGACTGCTCCGAGAGGGGGGCTACAAGACACCGCAGAAACAGGTGAGAGACTGCTCCGAGAGGGGGGCTACAGGACACCGCAGAGACAGGTGAGAGACTGCTCGGAGAGGGGCTACAAGACACCACAGAGACAGGTGAGAGACTGCTCCGACAGGGGGCTACGAGACACCACAGAGACAGGTGAAAGACTGCTCCGAGTGGGGTGCTACAGGACACCACAGATACAGGTGAGAGACTGCTCCGAGAGGGGGCTACAAGACACCGCAGAGACAGGTGAGAGACTGCTCTGAGAGGGGGCTACAAGACACCACAGAGACAGGTGAGAGACTGCTCCGAGAGGGGGGCTACGAGACAACACAGAGACAGATGAGAGACTGCTCCGGGAGGGGGCTACGAGACACCACAGAGACAGCTGAGAGACTGCTCCGAGAGGGGGGCTACAAGACACCACAGAGACAGGAGAGAGACTGCTCCGAGAGGGGGGCTACAAGACACCGTAGAAACAGGTGAGAGACTGCTCCGAGAGGGGGCTACCAGACACCACAGAGACAGGTGAGAGACTGCTCCGAGAGGGGCTACAAGACACCACAGAGACAGGTGAGAGACTGCTCCGACAGGGGGCTACGAGACACCACAGAGACAGGTGAGAGACTGCTCCGAGAGGGGGGCTACAAGACACCGCAGAGACAGGTGAGAGACTGCTCCGAGAGGGGGGCTACAAGACACCGCAGAGACAGGTGAGAGACTGCTCCGAGAGGGGGGCTACGAGACACCACAGAGACAGGTGAGAGACTGCTCCGAGAGGGGGGCTACGAGACACCACAGAGACAGGTGAGAGACTGCTCCGAGAGGGGGCTACAAGACACCATAGAGACAGGTGAGAGACTGCTCCGAGAGGGGGGCTACGAGACAACACAGAGACAGGTGAGAGACTGCTCCGAGAGGGGGGCTACGAGACAACACAGAGACAGGTGAGAGACTGCTCCGGGAGGGGGCTACCAGACACCACAGAGACAGGTGAGAGACTGCTCCGAGAGGGGGGCTACCAGACACCACAGAGACAGGTGAGAGACTGCTCCGACAGGGGGCTACGAGACACCACAGAGACAGGTGAGAGACTGCTCCGAGAGGGGGGCTACGAGACACCGCAGAGACAGGTGAGAGACTGCTCCGAGAGGGGGCTACCAGACACCACAGAGACAGGTGAGAGACTGCTCCGAGAGGGGGGCTACAAGACACCACAGAGACAGGTGAGAGACTGCTCCGAGAGGGGGGCTATGAGACACCACAGAGACAGGTGAGAGACTGCTGCAAGAGGGGGGCTAGGAGACACTACAGAGACAGGTGAGAGACTGCTCCGAGAGGGGGGATACGAGACACCACAGAGACAGGTGAGAGACTGCTCCGAGAGGGGGGATACGAGACACAACAGAGACAGGTGAGAGACTGCTCCGAGAGGGGGGATACGAGACACCACAGAGACAGGTGAGAGACTGCTCCGAGAGGGGGGCTACAAGACACCACCGAGACAGGTGAGAGACTGCTCCGAGAGGGGGGCTACAAGACACCACAGAGACAGGTGAGAGACTGCTCCAAGAGGGGGGCTACGAGACACCACAGAGACAGGTGAGAGACTGCTCCGAGAGGGGGGCTACGAGACACCACAGAGACAGGTGAGAGACTGCTCCGAGAGGGGAGCTACGAGACACCACAGAGACAGGTGAGAGACTGCTCCGAGAGGGGGATACAAGACACCACAGAGACAGGTGAGAGACTGCTCCGAGAGGGGGCTACGAGACACCACAGAGACAGGTGAGAGACTGCTCCGAGAGGGGGGCTACGAGACACCACAGAGACAGGTGAGAGACTACTCTGAGAGGAGGGCTACGAGACACCACAGAGACAGGTGAGAGACTGCTCCGAGAGGGGGGCTATGAGACACAACAGAGACAGGTGAGAGACTGCTCCGAGAGGGGGGCTACGAGACACCACAGAGACAGGTGAGAGACAGCTCCGAGAGGGGGGCTATGAGACACAACAGAGACAGGTGAGAGACTGCTCCAAGAGGGGGGCTACGAGACACAGGTGAGAGACTGCTCCGAGAGGGGGGCTATGAGATACAACAGAGACAGGTGAGAGACTGCTCCGAGAGGGGGGCTACGAGACACCACAGAGACAGGTGAGAGACAGCTCCGAGAGGGGGGCTATGAGACACAACAGAGACAGGTGAGAGACTGCTCCGAGAGGGGGGCTACGAGACACCACAGAGACAGGTGAGAGACAGCTCCGAGAGGGGGGCTACGAGACACCACAGAGACAGGTGAGAGACAGCTCCGAGAGGGGGGCTACGAGACACCACAGAGACAGGTGAGAGACTGCTCCGAGAGGGGGGCTACAAGACACCACAGAGACAGGTGAGAGAATGCTCAGAGAGGGGGGCTACGAGACATCACAGAGACAAGTGAGAGACTGCTCCGAAAGGGGGCTACAAGACACCACAGAGACAGGTGAGAGACTGCTCCGAGAGGGGGGCTACGAGACACCACAGAGACAGGTGAGAGACTGCTCCAAGAGGGGGGCTATGAGACACCACAGAGACAAGTGAGAGACTGCTCCGAGAGGGGGCTACAAGACACCACAGAGACAGGTGAGAGACTGCTCCGAGAGGGGGGCTACGAGACACCACAGAGACAGGTGAGAGACTGCTCCGAGAGGGGGCTACGAGACACCACAGAGACAGGTGAGAGACTGCTCCGAGAGGGGGGCTACGAGACACCACAGAGACAGGTGAGAGACTGCTCCGAGAGGGGGGCTACGAGACACCACAGAGACAGGTGAGAGACTGCTCCAACAGGGGGGCTACGAGACACCACAGAGATAGGTGAGAGACTGCTCCGAGAGAGGGGGCTACAAGACACCACAGAGACAGGTGAGAGACTGCTCCGAGAAGGAGCTACAAGACACCACATAGAAAGGTGAGAGACTGCTCCAAGAGGGGGGCTACGAGACACCACAGAGACAGGTGAGAGACTGCTTTGAGAGCGGGCTACTAGACACCGCAGAGACAGGTGAGAGACTGCTCCGAGAGGGGGGCTACAAGACACCACAGAGACAGGTGAGAGACTGCTCCGAGAGGGGGCTACCAGACACCACAGAGACAGGTGAGAGACTGCTCCGAGAGGGGGCTACCAGACACCACAGAGACAGGTGAGAGACTGCTCCGAGAGGGGGGCTACAAGACACCACAGAGACAAGTGAGAGACTGCTCCGAGAGGGGGGCTACGAGACACCACAGAGACAGGTGAGAGACTGCTCTGAGAGGGAAGCTACCAGACACCACAGAGACAGGTGAGAGACTGCTCCGAGAGGGGGCTACCAGACACCACAGGGACAGGTGAGAGACTGCTCCGTGAGGGGGGCCAAGAGACACCACAGAGACAGGTGAGAGAATGCTCCGAGAGGGGGGCTACGAGACACCACAGAGACAGGTGAGAGACTGCTCCGAGAGGGGGGCTGTGAGACACCACAGAGACAGGTGAGAGACTGCTCCGAGAGGGGGGCTACGAGACACCACAGAGACAGGTGAGAGACTGCTTTGAGAGGGGGGCTACCAGACACCACAGAGACAGGTGAGAGACTGCTCCGAGAGGGGGGCTACGAGACACCACAGAGACAGGTGAGCGACTGCTCTGAGAGGGGGGCTACCAGACACCACAGAGACAGGTGAGAGACTGCTCCAAGAAGGGGCTACAAGACACCACATAGACAGGTGAGAGACTGCTCCGAGAGGGGGGCCAAGAGACACCACAGCGACAGGTGAGAGACTGCTCCGAGAGGGGGCTGTGAGACACCACAGAGACAGGTGAGAGACTGCTCCGAGAGGGGGGCTACGAGACACCACAGAGACAGGTGAGAGACTGCTCTGAGAGGGGGGCTACGAGACACCACAGAGACAGGTGAGAGACTGCTCCGAGAGGGGGGCTACGAGACACCACAGAGACAGGTGAGAGACTGCTGCAAGAGGGGGGCTACGAGACACCACAGAGACAGGTGAGAGACTGCTCCGAGAGGGTGCTAGGAGACCCCACAGAGACAGGCGAGAGACTGCTCCGAGAGGGGGCTACAAGACACCACAGAGACAGGTGAGAGACTGCTCTGAGAGGGGGGCTACGAGACACCACAGAGACAGGTGAGAGACTGCTCCGAGAGGGGGGATACGAGACACCACAGAGACAGGTGAGAGACTGCTCTGAGAGGGGGGCTACGAGACACCACAGAGACAGGTGAGAGACTGCTCCGAGAGGGGGGATACGAGACACCACAGAGACAGGTGAGAGACTGCTCCGAGAGGGGGGATACGAGACACAACAGAGACAGGTGAGAGACTGCTCCGAGAGGGGGGATACGAGACACCACAGAGACAGGTGAGAGACTGCTCTAAGAGGGGGGCTACGAGACACCACAGAGACAGGTGAGAGACTGCTCCGAGAGGGGGGCTACAAGACACCACAGAGAAAGGTGAGAGACTGCTCCGAGAGGGGGGATACGAGACACAACAGAGACAGGTGAGAGACTGCTCCGAGAGGGGGGATACGAGACACCACAGAGACAGGTGAGAGACTGCTCTAAGAGGGGGGCTACGAGACACCACAGAGACAGGTGAGAGACTGCTCCGAGAGGGGGGCTACAAGACACCACAGAGACAAGTGAGAGACTGCCCCGAGAGGGGGCTACGAGACACCACAGAGACAGGTGAGAGACTGCTCCGAGAGGGGGATACAAGACACCACAGAGACAGGTGAGAGACTGCTCCGAGAGGGGGCTACGAGACACCACAGAGACAGGTGAGAGACTGCTCCGAGAGGGGGGCTACGAGACACCACAGAGACAGGTGAGAGACTGCTCTGAGAGGAGGGCTACGAGACACCACAGAGACAGGTGAGAGACTGCTCCGAGAGGGGGGCTATGAGACACAACAGAGACAGGTGAGAGACTGCTCCGAGAGGGGGGCTACGAGACACCACAGAGACAGGTGAGAGACTGCTCCGAGAGAGGGGCTACGAGACACCACAGAGACAGGTGAGAGACTGCTCTGAGAGGAGGGCTACGAGACACCACAGAGACAGGTGAGAAACTGCTCCGAGAGGGGGGCTATGAGACACAACAGAGACAGGTGAGAGACTGCTCCGAGAGGGGGGCTACGAGACACCACAGAGACAGGTGAGAGACAGCTCCGAGAGGGGGGCTATGAGACACAACAAAGACAGGTGAGAGACTGCTCCAAGAGGGGGGCTACGAGACACAGGTGAGAGACTGCTCCGAGAGGGGGGCTACGAGACACCACAGAGACAGGTGAGAGACTGCTCCGAGAGGGGGGCTACAAGACACCACAGAGACAGGTGAGAGAATGCTCAGAGAGGGGGGCTACGAGACACCACAGAGACAAGTGAGAGACTGCTCCGAAAGGGGGCTACAAGACACCACAGAGACAGGTGAGAGACTGCTCCAAGAGGGGGGCTATGAGACACCACAGAGACAAGTGAGAGACTGCTCCGAGAGGGGGCTACAAGACACCACAGAGACAGGTGAGAGACTGCTCCGAGAGGGGGCTACAAGACACCACAGAGACAGGTGAGAGACTGCTCCGAGAGGGGGGCTACGAGACACCACAGAGACAGGTGAGAGACTGCTCCGAGAGGGGGCTACGAGACACCACAGAGACAGGTGAGAGACTGCTCCGAGAGGGGGGCTACGAGACACCACAGAGACAGGTGAGAGACTGCTCCGAGAGGGGGGCTACGAGACACCACAGAGACAGGTGAGAGACTGCTCCGAGAGGGGGCTACGAGACACCACAGAGACAGGTGAGAGACTGCTCCGAGAGGGGCCAAGAGACACCACAGAGATAGGTGAGAGACTGCTCCGTGAGGGGGCTACGAGACACCACAGAGACAGGTGAGAGACTGCTCCAAGAGGGGGGCTACCAGACACCACAGAGACAGGTGAGAGACTGCTCCGAGAGGGGGGCTACAAGACACCACAGAGACAGGTGAGAGACTGCTCCGAGAGGGGGGCTACAAGACACCATAGAGACAGGTGAGAGACTGCTCCGAGAGGGGGGCTACAAGACACCACAGAGACAGGTGAGAGACTGCTCCGAGAGGGGGGCTACGAGACACCACAGAGACAGGTGAGAGACTGCTCCGAGAGGGAAGCTACCAGACACCACAGAGACAGGTGAGAGACTGCTCCAAGAAGGGGCTACAAGACACTACAGGGACAGGTGAGAGACTGCTCCGTGAGGGGGGCCAAGAGACACCACAGAGACAGGTGAGAGAATGCTCCGAGAGGGGGGCTACGAGACACCACAGAGACAGGTGAAAGACTGCTCCGAGAGGGGGGCTACGAGACACCACAGAGACAGGTGAGAGACTGCTCCGAGAGGGGGGCTACGAGACACCACAGGGACAGGTGAGAGACTGCTCTGAGAGGAGGGCTACGAGACACCACAGAGACAGGTGAGAGACTGCTCCGAGAGGGGGGCTATGAGACACAACAGAGACAGGTGAGAGACTGCTCCGAGAGGGGGGCTACGAGACACCACAGAGACAGGTGAGAGACTGCTCTGAGAGGAGGGCTACGAGACACCACAGAGACAGGTGAGAGACTGCTCCGAGAGAGGGGCTACGAGACACCACAGAGACAGGTGAGAGACTGCTCTGAGAGGAGGGCTACGAGACACCACAGAGACAGGTGAGAAACTGCTTCGAGAGGGGGGCTATGAGACACAACAGAGACAGGTGAGAGACTGCTCCGAGAGGGGGGCTACGAGACACCACAGAGACAGGTGAGAGACAGCTCCGAGAGGGGGGCTATGAGACACAACAAAGACAGGTGAGAGACTGCTCCAAGAGGGGGGCTACGAGACACAGGTGAGAGACTGCTCCGAGAGGGGGGCTACGAGACACCACAGAGACAGGTGAGAGACTGCTCCGAGAGGGGGGCTACAAGACACCACAGAGACAGGTGAGAGAATGCTCAGAGAGGGGGGCTACGAGACACCACAGAGACAAGTGAGAGACTGCTCCGAAAGGGGGCTACAAGACACCACAGAGACAGGTGAGAGACTGCTCCAAGAGGGGGGCTATGAGACACCACAGAGACAAGTGAGAGACTGCTCCGAGAGGGGGCTACAAGACACCACAGAGACAGGTGAGAGACTGCTCCGAGAGGGGGCTACAAGACACCACAGAGACAGGTGAGAGACTGCTCCGAGAGGGGGGCTACGAGACACCACAGAGACAGGTGAGAGACTGCTCCGAGAGGGGGCTACGAGACACCACAGAGACAGGTGAGAGACTGCTCCGAGAGGGGGGCTACGAGACACCACAGAGACAGGTGAGAGACTGCTCCGAGAGGGGGGCTACGAGACACCACAGAGACAGGTGAGAGACTGCTCCGAGAGGGGGCTACGAGACACCACAGAGACAGGTGAGAGACTGCTCCGAGAGGGGCCAAGAGACACCACAGAGATAGGTGAGAGACTGCTCCGTGAGGGGGCTACGAGACACCACAGAGACAGGTGAGAGACTGCTCCAAGAGGGGGGCTACCAGACACCACAGAGACAGGTGAGAGACTGCTCCGAGAGGGGGGCTACAAGACACCACAGAGACAGGTGAGAGACTGCTCCGAGAGGGGGGCTACAAGACACCATAGAGACAGGTGAGAGACTGCTCCGAGAGGGGGGCTACAAGACACCACAGAGACAGGTGAGAGACTGCTCCGAGAGGGGGGCTACGAGACACCACAGAGACAGGTGAGAGACTGCTCCGAGAGGGAAGCTACCAGACACCACAGAGACAGGTGAGAGACTGCTCCAAGAAGGGGCTACAAGACACTACAGGGACAGGTGAGAGACTGCTCCGTGAGGGGGGCCAAGAGACACCACAGAGACAGGTGAGAGAATGCTCCGAGAGGGGGGCTACGAGACACCACAGAGACAGGTGAAAGACTGCTCCGAGAGGGGGGCTACGAGACACCACAGAGACAGGTGAGAGACTGCTCCGAGAGGGGGGCTACGAGACACCACAGGGACAGGTGAGAGACTGCTCCGAGAGGGGGGCTACGAGACACCACAGAGACAGGTGAGAGACTGCTCCGAGAGGGGGGCTACGAGACACCACAGAGACAGGTGAGAGAATGCTCAGAGAGGGGGCTACGAGACACCACAGAGACAGGTGAGAGACTGCTTTGAGAGGGGGGCTACCAGACACCACAGAGACAGGTGAGAGACTGCTCCGAGAGGGGGGCTACGAGACACCACAGAGACAGGTGAGAGACTGCTCTGAGAGGGGGGCTACCAGACACCACAGAGACAGGTGAGAGACTGCTCCAAGAAGGGGCTACAAGACACCACATAGACAGGTGAGAGACTGCTCCGGGAGGGGGGCCAAGAGACACCACAGCGACAGGTGAGAGACTGCTCCGAGAGGGGGCTGTGAGACACCACAGAGACAGGTGAGAGACTGCTCCGAGAGGGGGCTACGAGACACCACAGAGACAGGTGAGAGACTGCTCCGAGAGGGGGGCTACGAGACACCACAGAGACAGGTGAGAGACTGCTCTGAGAGGGGGGCTACGAGACACCACAGAGACAGGTGAGAGACTGCTCCGAGAGGGGGGCTACGAGACACCACAGAGACAGGTGAGAGACTGCTGCAAGAGGGGGGCTACGAGACACCACAGAGACAGGTGAGAGACTGCTCCGAGAGGGTGCTAGGAGACACCACAGAGACAGGCGAGAGACTGCTCCGAGAGGGGGGATACGAGACACCGCAGAGACAGGTGAGAGACTGCTCCGAGAGGGGGGATACGAGACACCACAGAGACAGGTGAGAGACTGCTCTAAGAGGGGGGCTACGAGACACCACAGAGACAGGTGAGAGACTGCTCCGAGAGGGGGGATACGAGACACCGCAGAGACAGGTGAGAGACTGCTCCGAGAGGGGGGATACGAGACACCACAGAGACAGGTGAGAGACTGCTCTAAGAGGGGGGCTACGAGACACCACAGAGACAGGTGAGAGACTGCTCCGAGAGGGGGGCTACAAGACACCACCGAGACAGGTGAGAGACTGCTCCGAGAGGGGGGCTACAAGACACCACAGAGACAGGTGAGAGACTGCTCCGAGAGGGGGCTACTAGACACCACAGAGACAGGGGGGAGACTGCTCCGTGAGGGGGCTACTAGACACCACAGAGACAGGTGAGAGACTGCTCCGTGAGGGGGCTACCAGACACCACAGAGACAGGTGAGAGACTGTTCCGAGAAGGAGCTACAAGACACCACATAGAAAGGTGAGAGACTGCTCCAAGAGGGGGGCTACGAGACACCACAGAGACAGGTGAGAGACTGCTTTGAGAGCGGGCTACTAGACACCGCAGAGACAGGTGAGAGAGTGCTCCGAGAGGGGGGCTACAAGACACCACAGAGACAGGTGAGAGACTGCTCCGAGAGGGGGCTACAAGACACCACAGAGACAGGTGAGAGACTGCTCCGTGAGGGGGGCCAAGAGACACCACAGAGACAGGTGAGAGAATGCTCCGAGAGGGGGGCTACGAGACACCACAGAGACAGGTGAAAGACTGCTCCGAGAGGGGGGCTACTAGACACCACAGAGACAGGTGAGAGACTGCTCCGAGAGGGGGGCTACGAGACACCACAGGGACAGGTGAGAGACTGCTCCGAGAGGGGGGCTACGAGACACCACAGAGACAGGTGAGAGACTGCTCCGAGAGGGGGGCTACGAGACACCACAGAGACAGGTGAGAGACTGCTCCGAGAGGGGGCTACCAGACACCACAGAGACGGGAGAGACTGCTCCGAGAGGGGGCTACGAGACACCACAGAGACAGGTGAGAGACTGCTTTGAGAGGGGGGCTACCAGACACCACAGAGACAGGTGAGAGACTGCTCCGAGAGGGGGGCTACGAGACACCACAGAGACAGGTGAGAGACTGCTCCGAGAGGGGGGCTACCAGACACCACAGAGACAGGTGAGAGACTGCTCCAAGAAGGGGCTACAAGACACCACATAGACAGGTGAGAGACTGCTCCGAGAGGGGGCTACGAGACACCACAGAGACAGGTGAGACAATGCTCCGAGAGGGGGGCTACGAGACACCACAGAGACAGGTGAAAGACTGCTCCGAGAGGGGGGCTACGAGACACCACAGAGACAGGTGAGAGACTGCTCCGAGAGGGGGCTGTGAGACACCACAGAGACAGGTGAGAGACTGCTCCGAGAGGGGGCTACGAGACACCACAGAGACAGGTGAGAGACTGCTCCGAGAGGGGGGCTACGAGACACCACAGAGACAGGTGAGAGACTACTCCGAGAGGGGGCTACGAGACACCACAGAGACAGGTGAGAGACTGCTCCGAGAGGGGGGCTACGAGACACCACAGAGACAGGTGAGAGACTGCTGCAAGAGGGGGGCTACGAGACACCACAGAGACAGGTGAGAGACTGCTCCGAGAGGGTGCTAGGAGACACCACAGAGACAGGTGAGAGACTGCTCCGAGAGGGGGCTACGAGACACCACAGAGACAGGTGAGAGACTGCTCCGAGAGGGGGCTACGAGACACCACAGAGACAGGTGAGAGACTGCTCCGAGAGGGGGCTACGAGACACCACAGAGACAGGTGAGAGACTGCTCCGAGAGGGGGGATATGGGAAACCACAGAGACAGGTGAGAGACTGCTCCGAGAGGGGGGCTACGAGACCCCACAGAGACAGGTGAGAGACTGCTCCGAGAGGGGGGCTACGAGACACCACAGAGACAGGTGAGAGACTGCTCCGAGAGGGGGGTTACGAGACACCACAAAGACAGATGAGAGACTGCTCCGAGAGGGGGGCTACAAGACACCACAGAGACAGGTGAGAGACTGCTCTGAGAGGGGGCTACAAGACACCACAGAGACAGGTGAGAGACTGCTCCGAGAGGGGGGCTACGAGACACCACAGAGACAGGTGAGAGACTGCTCCGAGAGGGGGGCTACGAGACACCACAGAGACAGGTGAGAGACTGTTCCAAGAAGGGGCTACAAGACACCACATAGACAGGTGAGAGTCTGCTCCGAGAGGGGGGCTAACAGACACCACATAGACAGGTGAGAGACTGCTCCGAGAGGGGGGCTAACAGACACCACATAGACAGGTGAGAGTCTGCTCCGAGAGGGGGGCTACGAGACACCACAGAGACAGGTGAGAGACTGCTCTGAGAGGGGGGCTACGAGACACCACAGAGACAGGTGAGAGTCTGCTCCGAGAGGGGGGCTATGAGACACCACAGAGACAGGTGAGAGACAGCTCCGAGAGGGGGGCTAAGAGACACCACAGAGACAGGTGAGAGACTGCTCCGAGAGGGGGCTACGAGACACCACAGAGACAGGTGAGAGACTGCTCCGAGAGGGGGGCTACGAGACACCACAGAGACAGGTGAGAGACTGCTCCGAGAGGGGGGCTACGAGACACCACAGAGACAGGTGAGAGACTGCTCCGAGAGGGGGGCTACGAGACACCACAGAGACAGGTGAGAGACTGCTGCAAGAGGGGGGCTACGAGACACCACAGAGACAGGTGAGAGACTGCTCCGAGAGGGTGCTAGGAGACACCACAGAGACAGGCGAGAGACTGCTCCGAGAGGGGGCTACGAGACACCACAGAGACAGGTGAGAGACTGCTCCGAGAGGGGGGATATGGGAAACCACAGAGACAGGTGAGAGACTGCTCCGAGAGGGGGGCTACGAGACCCCACAGAGACAGGTGAGAGACTGCTCCGAGAGGGGGGCTACGAGACACCACAAAGACAGGTGAGAGATTGCTCTGAGAGGGGGCTACAAGACACCACAGAAACAGGTGAGAGACTGCTCCGAGAGGGGGGTTACGAGACACCACAAAGACAGATGAGAGACTGCTCCGAGAGGGGGGCTACAAGACACCACAGAGACAGGTGAGAGACTGCTCCGAGAGGGGGGCTACAAGACACCACAGAGACAGGTGAGAGACTGCTCTGAGAGGGGGCTACAAGACACCACAGAGACAGGTGAAAGACTGCTCTGAGAGGGGGGCTACGAGACACCACAGAGACAGGTGAGAGACTGCTCCGAGAGGGGGGCTACGAGACACCACAGAGACAGGTGAGAGACTGCTCCGAGAGGGGGCTACGGGACACCACAGAGACAGGTGATAGACTGCTCCGAGAGGGGGGCTACGAGACACCACAGAGACAGGCGAGAGACTGCTCCGAGAGGGGGGCTACGAGACACCACAGAGACAGGTGAGAGACTGCTCCGAGAGGGGGGCTACGAGACACCACAGAGACAGGTGAGAGACTGTTCCAAGAGGGGACTACGAGACATCACAGAGACAGGTGAGAGACTGCTCCGAGAGGGGGCTACCAGACACCACAGAGACGGGAGAGACTGCTCCGAGAGGGGGGCTACGAGACACCACAGAGACAGGTGAGAGACTGCTCCGAGAGGGGGGCTATGAAACACCACAGAGACAGGTGAGAGACAGCTCCGAGAGGGGGGCTAAGAGACACCACAGAGACAGGTGAGAGACTGCTCCAAGAGGGGACTACGAGACATCACAGAGACAGGTGAGAGACTGCTCCGAGAGGGGGCTACCAGACACCACAGAGACGGGAGAGACTGCTCCGAGAGGGGGGCTACGAGACACCACAGAGACAGGTGAGAGACTGCTCCGAGAGGGGGGCTAAGAGACACCACAGAGACAGGTGAGAGACTGCTCCGAGAGGGGGCTACCAGACACCACAGAGACAGGTGAGAGACTGCTCTGAGAGGGGGGCTACGAGACACCACAGAGACAGGTGAGAGACTGCTCCGAGAGGGGGGCTACAAGACACCACAGAGACAGGTGAGAGACTGCTCCGAGAGGGGGGCTACGAGACACCACAGAGACAGGTGAGAGACTGCTCCGAGAGGGGGGCTAAGAGACACCACAGAGACAGGTGAGAGACTGCTCCGAGAGGGGGGCTACCAGACACCACAGAGACAGGTGAGAGACTGCTCCGAGAGGGGGGCTACGAGACACCACAGAGACAGGTGAGAGACTGCTCCGAGAGGGGGGCTAAGAGACACCACAGAGACAGGTGAGAGACTGCTCCGAGAGGGGGCTACCAGACACCACAGAGACAGGTGAGAGACTGCTCTGAGAGGGGGGCTACGAGACACCACAGAGACAGGTGAGAGACTGCTCCGAGAGGGGGGCTATGAGATACAACAGAGACAGGTGAGAGACTGCTCCGAGAGGGGGGCTACGAGACACCACAGAGACAGGTGAGAGACAGCTCCGAGAGGGGGGCTATGAGACACAACAGAGACAGGTGAGAGACTGCTCCGAGAGGGGGGCTACGAGACACCACAGAGACAGGTGAGAGACAGCTCCGAGAGGGGGGCTACGAGACACCACAGAGACAGGTGAGAGACAGCTCCGAGAGGGGGGCTACGAGACACCACAGAGACAGGTGAGAGACTGCTCCGAGAGGGGGGCTACAAGACACCACAGAGACAGGTGAGAGAATGCTCAGAGAGGGGGGCTACGAGACATCACAGAGACAAGTGAGAGACTGCTCCGAAAGGGGGCTACAAGACACCACAGAGACAGGTGAGAGACTGCTCCGAGAGGGGGGCTACGAGACACCACAGAGACAGGTGATAGACTGCTCCAAGAGGGGGGCTATGAGACACCACAGAGACAAGTGAGAGACTGCTCCGAGAGGGGGCTACAAGACACCACAGAGACAGGTGAGAGACTGCTCCGAGAGGGGGGCTACGAGACACCACAGAGACAGGTGAGAGACTGCTCCGAGAGGGGGCTACGAGACACCACAGAGACAGGTGAGAGACTGCTCCGAGAGGGGGGCTACGAGACACCACAGAGACAGGTGAGAGACTGCTCCGAGAGGGGGGCTACGAGACACCACAGAGACAGGTGAGAGACTGCTCCGACAGGGGGGCTACGAGACACCACAGAGATAGGTGAGAGACTGCTCCGAGAGAGGGGGCTACAAGACACCACAGAGACAGGTGAGAGACTGCTCCGAGAAGGAGCTACAAGACACCACATAGAAAGGTGAGAGACTGCTCCAAGAGGGGGGCTACGAGACACCACAGAGACAGGTGAGAGACTGCTTTGAGAGCGGGCTACTAGACACCGCAGAGACAGGTGAGAGACTGCTCCGAGAGGGGGGCTACAAGACACCACAGAGACAGGTGAGAGACTGCTCCGAGAGGGGGCTACCAGACACCACAGAGACAGGTGAGAGACTGCTCCGAGAGGGGGCTACCAGACACCACAGAGACAGGTGAGAGACTGCTCCGAGAGGGGGGCTACAAGACACCACAGAGACAAGTGAGAGACTGCTCCGAGAGGGGGGCTACGAGACACCACAGAGACAGGTGAGAGACTGCTCTGAGAGGGAAGCTACCAGACACCACAGAGACAGGTGAGAGACTGCTCCGAGAGGGGGCTACCAGACACCACAGGGACAGGTGAGAGACTGCTCCGTGAGGGGGGCCAAGAGACACCACAGAGACAGGTGAGAGAATGCTCCGAGAGGGGGGCTACGAGACACCACAGAGACAGGTGAGAGACTGCTCCGAGAGGGGGGCTGTGAGACACCACAGAGACAGGTGAGAGACTGCTCCGAGAGGGGGGCTACGAGACACCACAGAGACAGGTGAGAGACTGCTTTGAGAGGGGGGCTACCAGACACCACAGAGACAGGTGAGAGACTGCTCCGAGAGGGGGGCTACGAGACACCACAGAGACAGGTGAGCGACTGCTCTGAGAGGGGGGCTACCAGACACCACAGAGACAGGTGAGAGACTGCTCCAAGAAGGGGCTACAAGACACCACATAGACAGGTGAGAGACTGCTCCGGGAGGGGGGCCAAGAGACACCACAGCGACAGGTGAGAGACTGCTCCGAGAGGGGGCTGTGAGACACCACAGAGACAGGTGAGAGACTGCTCCGAGAGGGGGGCTACGAGACACCACAGAGACAGGTGAGAGACTGCTCTGAGAGGGGGGCTACGAGACACCACAGAGACAGGTGAGAGACTGCTCCGAGAGGGGGGCTACGAGACACCACAGAGACAGGTGAGAGACTGCTGCAAGAGGGGGGCTACGAGACACCACAGAGACAGGTGAGAGACTGCTCCGAGAGGGTGCTAGGAGACCCCACAGAGACAGGCGAGAGACTGCTCCGAGAGGGGGCTACAAGACACCACAGAGACAGGTGAGAGACTGCTCTGAGAGGGGGGCTACGAGACACCACAGAGACAGGTGAGAGACTGCTCCGAGAGGGGGGATACGAGACACCACAGAGACAGGTGAGAGACTGCTCTGAGAGGGGGGCTACGAGACACCACAGAGACAGGTGAGAGACTGCTCCGAGAGGGGGGATACGAGACACCACAGAGACAGGTGAGAGACTGCTCCGAGAGGGGGGATACGAGACACAACAGAGACAGGTGAGAGACTGCTCCGAGAGGGGGGATACGAGACACCACAGAGACAGGTGAGAGACTGCTCTAAGAGGGGGGCTACGAGACACCACAGAGACAGGTGAGAGACTGCTCCGAGAGGGGGGCTACAAGACACCACAGAGACAGGTGAGAGACTGCTCCGAGAGGGGGGATACGAGACACCACAGAGACAGGTGAGAGACTGCTCTAAGAGGGGGGCTACGAGACACCACAGAGACAGGTGAGAGACTGCTCCGAGAGGGGGGCTACAAGACACCACAGAGACAAGTGAGAGACTGCCCCGAGAGGGGGCTACGAGACACCACAGAGACAGGTGAGAGACTGCTCCGAGAGGGGGATACAAGACACCACAGAGACAGGTGAGAGACTGCTCCGAGAGGGGGCTACGAGACACCACAGAGACAGGTGAGAGACTGCTCCGAGAGGGGGGCTACGAGACACCACAGAGACAGGTGAGAGACTGCTCTGAGAGGAGGGCTACGAGACACCACAGAGACAGGTGAGAGACTGCTCCGAGAGGGGGGCTATGAGACACAACAGAGACAGGTGAGAGACTGCTCCGAGAGGGGGGCTACGAGACACCACAGAGACAGGTGAGAGACTGCTCTGAGAGGAGGGCTACGAGACACCACAGAGACAGGTGAGAGACTGCTCCGAGAGAGGGGCTACGAGACACCACAGAGACAGGTGAGAGACTGCTCTGAGAGGAGGGCTACGAGACACCACAGAGACAGGTGAGAAACTGCTCCGAGAGGGGGGCTATGAGACACAACAGAGACAGGTGAGAGACTGCTCCGAGAGGGGGGCTACGAGACACCACAGAGACAGGTGAGAGACAGCTCCGAGAGGGGGGCTATGAGACACAACAAAGACAGGTGAGAGACTGCTCCAAGAGGGGGGCTACGAGACACAGGTGAGAGACTGCTCCGAGAGGGGGGCTACGAGACACCACAGAGACAGGTGAGAGACTGCTCCGAGAGGGGGGCTACAAGACACCACAGAGACAGGTGAGAGAATGCTCAGAGAGGGGGGCTACGAGACACCACAGAGACAAGTGAGAGACTGCTCCGAAAGGGGGCTACAAGACACCACAGAGACAGGTGAGAGACTGCTCCAAGAGGGGGGCTATGAGACACCACAGAGACAAGTGAGAGACTGCTCCGAGAGGGGGCTACAAGACACCACAGAGACAGGTGAGAGACTGCTCCGAGAGGGGGCTACAAGACACCACAGAGACAGGTGAGAGACTGCTCCGAGAGGGGGGCTACGAGACACCACAGAGACAGGTGAGAGACTGCTCCGAGAGGGGGCTACGAGACACCACAGAGACAGGTGAGAGACTGCTCCGAGAGGGGGGCTACGAGACACCACAGAGACAGGTGAGAGACTGCTCCGAGAGGGGGGCTACGAGACACCACAGAGACAGGTGAGAGACTGCTCCGAGAGGGGGCTACGAGACACCACAGAGACAGGTGAGAGACTGCTCCGAGAGGGGCCAAGAGACACCACAGAGATAGGTGAGAGACTGCTCCGTGAGGGGGCTACGAGACACCACAGAGACAGGTGAGAGACTGCTCCGAGAGGGGGGCTACGAGACACCACAGAGACAGGTGAGAGACTGCTCCGAGAAGGAGCTACAAGACACCACATAGAAAGGTGAGAGACTGCTCCAAGAGGGGGGCTACCAGACACCACAGAGACAGGTGAGAGACTGCTCCGAGAGGGGGGCTACAAGACACCACAGAGACAGGTGAGAGACTGCTCCGAGAGGGGGGCTACAAGACACCATAGAGACAGGTGAGAGACTGCTCCGAGAGGGGGGCTACAAGACACCACAGAGACAGGTGAGAGACTGCTCCGAGAGGGGGGCTACGAGACACCACAGAGACAGGTGAGAGACTGCTCCGAGAGGGAAGCTACCAGACACCAGAGAGACAGGTGAGAGACTGCTCCAAGAAGGGGCTACAAGACACTACAGGGACAGGTGAGAGACTGCTCCGTGAGGGGGGCCAAGAGACACCACAGAGACAGGTGAGAGAATGCTCCGAGAGGGGGGCTACGAGACACCACAGAGACAGGTGAAAGACTGCTCCGAGAGGGGGGCTACGAGACACCACAGAGACAGGTGAGAGACTGCTCCGAGAGGGGGGCTACGAGACACCACAGGGACAGGTGAGAGACTGCTCCGAGAGGGGGGCTACGAGACACCACAGAGACAGGTGAGAGACTGCTCCGAGAGGGGGGCTACGAGACACCACAGAGACAGGTGAGAGAATGCTCAGAGAGGGGGCTACGAGACACCACAGAGACAGGTGAGAGACTGCTTTGAGAGGGGGGCTACCAGACACCACAGAGACAGGTGAGAGACTGCTCCGAGAGGGGGGCTACGAGACACCACAGAGACAGGTGAGAGACTGCTCTGAGAGGGGGGCTACCAGACACCACAGAGACAGGTGAGAGACTGCTCCAAGAAGGGGCTACAAGACACCACATAGACAGGTGAGAGACTGCTCCGGGAGGGGGGCCAAGAGACACCACAGCGACAGGTGAGAGACTGCTCCGAGAGGGGGCTGTGAGACACCACAGAGACAGGTGAGAGACTGCTCCGAGAGGGGGCTACGAGACACCACAGAGACAGGTGAGAGACTGCTCCGAGAGGGGGGCTACGAGACACCACAGAGACAGGTGAGAGACTGCTCTGAGAGGGGGGCTACGAGACACCACAGAGACAGGTGAGAGACTGCTCCGAGAGGGGGGCTACGAGACACCACAGAGACAGGTGAGAGACTGCTGCAAGAGGGGGGCTACGAGACACCACAGAGACAGGTGAGAGACTGCTCCGAGAGGGTGCTAGGAGACACCACAGAGACAGGCGAGAGACTGCTCCGAGAGGGGGGATACGAGACACCGCAGAGACAGGTGAGAGACTGCTCCGAGAGGGGGGATACGAGACACCACAGAGACAGGTGAGAGACTGCTCTAAGAGGGGGGCTACGAGACACCACAGAGACAGGTGAGAGACTGCTCCGAGAGGGGGGATACGAGACACCGCAGAGACAGGTGAGAGACTGCTCCGAGAGGGGGGATACGAGACACCACAGAGACAGGTGAGAGACTGCTCTAAGAGGGGGGCTACGAGACACCACAGAGACAGGTGAGAGACTGCTCCGAGAGGGGGGCTACAAGACACCACCGAGACAGGTGAGAGACTGCTCCGAGAGGGGGGCTACAAGACACCACAGAGACAGGTGAGAGACTGCTCCGAGAGGGGGCTACTAGACACCACAGAGACAGGGGGGAGACTGCTCCGTGAGGGGGCTACTAGACACCACAGAGACAGGTGAGAGACTGCTCCGTGAGGGGGCTACCAGACACCACAGAGACAGGTGAGAGACTGTTCCGAGAAGGAGCTACAAGACACCACATAGAAAGGTGAGAGACTGCTCCAAGAGGGGGGCTACGAGACACCACAGAGACAGGTGAGAGACTGCTTTGAGAGCGGGCTACTAGACACCGCAGAGACAGGTGAGAGACTGCTCCGAGAGGGGGGCTACAAGACACCACAGAGACAGGTGAGAGACTGCTCTGAGAGGGGGGCTACTAGACACCGCAGAGACAGGTGAAAGACTGCTCCGAGAGGGGGCTACCAGACACCACAGAGACAGGTGAGAGACTGCTCCGAGAGGGGGCTACCAGACACCACAGAGACAGGTGAGAGACTGCTCCGAGAGGGGGGCTACGAGACACCACAGAGACAGGTGAGAGACTGCTCCAAGAAGGGGCTACAAGACACCACAGAGACAGGTGAGAGACTGCTCCGTGAGGGGGGCCAAGAGACACCACAGAGACAGGTGAGAGAATGCTCCGAGAGGGGGGCTACGAGACACCACAGAGACAGGTGAAAGACTGCTCCGAGAGGGGGGCTACTAGACACCACAGAGACAGGTGAGAGACTGCTCCGAGAGGGGGGCTACGAGACACCACAGGGACAGGTGAGAGACTGCTCCGAGAGGGGGGCTACGAGACACCACAGAGACAGGTGAGAGACTGCTCCGAGAGGGGGGCTACGAGACACCACAGAGACAGGTGAGAGACTGCTTTGAGAGGGGGGCTACCAGACACCACAGAGACAGGTGAGAGACTGCTCCGAGAGGGGGGCTACGAGACACCACAGAGACAGGTGAGAGACTGCTCCGAGAGGGGGGCTACCAGACACCACAGAGACAGGTGAGAGACTGCTCCAAGAAGGGGCTACAAGACACCACATAGACAGGTGAGAGACTGCTCCGAGAGGGGGCTACGAGACACCACAGAGACAGGTGAGACAATGCTCCGAGAGGGGGGCTACGAGACACCACAGAGACAGGTGAAAGACTGCTCCGAGAGGGGGGCTACGAGACACCACAGAGACAGGTGAGAGACTGCTCCGAGAGGGGGCTGTGAGACACCACAGAGACAGGTGAGAGACTGCTCCGAGAGGGGGCTACGAGACACCACAGAGACAGGTGAGAGACTGCTCCGAGAGGGGGGCTACGAGACACCACAGAGACAGGTGAGAGACTACTCCGAGAGGGGGCTACGAGACACCACAGAGACAGGTGAAAGACTGCTCCGAGAGGGGGGCTACGAGACACCACAGAGACAGGTGAGAGACTGCTGCAAGAGGGGGGCTACGAGACACCACAGAGACAGGTGAGAGACTGCTCCGAGAGGGTGCTAGGAGACACCACAGAGACAGGTGAGAGACTGCTCCGAGAGGGGGCTACGAGACACCACAGAGACAGGTGAGAGACTGCTCCGAGAGGGGGCTACGAGACACCACAGAGACAGGTGAGAGACTGCTCCGAGAGGGGGCTACGAGACACCACAGAGACAGGTGAGAGACTGCTCCGAGAGGGGGGATATGGGAAACCACAGAGACAGGTGAGAGACTGCTCCGAGAGGGGGGCTACGAGACCCCACAGAGACAGGTGAGAGACTGCTCCGAGAGGGGGGCTACGAGACACCACAGAGACAGGTGAGAGACTGCTCCGAGAGGGGGGTTACGAGACACCACAAAGACAGATGAGAGACTGCTCCGAGAGGGGGGCTACAAGACACCACAGAGACAGGTGAGAGACTGCTCTGAGAGGGGGCTACAAGACACCACAGAGACAGGTGAGAGACTGCTCCGAGAGGGGGGCTACGAGACACCACAGAGACAGGTGAGAGACTGCTCCGAGAGGGGGGCTACGAGACACCACAGAGACAGGTGAGAGACTGTTCCAAGAAGGGGCTACAAGACACCACATAGACAGGTGAGAGTCTGCTCCGAGAGGGGGGCTAACAGACACCACATAGACAGGTGAGAGACTGCTCCGAGAGGGGGGCTAACAGACACCACATAGACAGGTGAGAGTCTGCTCCGAGAGGGGGGCTACGAGACACCACAGAGACAGGTGAGAGACTGCTCCGAGAGGGGGGCTACGAGACACCACAGAGACAGGTGAGAGACTGCTCTGAGAGGGGGGCTACGAGACACCACAGAGACAGGTGAGAGTCTGCTCCGAGAGGGGGGCTATGAGACACCACAGAGACAGGTGAGAGACAGCTCCGAGAGGGGGGCTAAGAGACACCACAGAGACAGGTGAGAGACTGCTCCGAGAGGGGGCTACGAGACACCACAGAGACAGGTGAGAGACTGCTCCGAGAGGGGGGCTACGAGACACCACAGAGACAGGTGAGAGACTGCTCCGAGAGGGGGGCTACGAGACACCACAGAGACAGGTGAGAGACTGCTCCGAGAGGGGGGCTACGAGACACCACAGAGACAGGTGAGAGACTGCTGCAAGAGGGGGGCTACGAGACACCACAGAGACAGGTGAGAGACTGCTCCGAGAGGGTGCTAGGAGACACCACAGAGACAGGCGAGAGACTGCTCCGAGAGGGGGCTACGAGACACCACAGAGACAGGTGAGAGACTGCTCCGAGAGGGGGGATATGGGAAACCACAGAGACAGGTGAGAGACTGCTCCGAGAGGGGGGCTACGAGACCCCACAGAGACAGGTGAGAGACTGCTCCGAGAGGGGGGCTACGAGACACCACAAAGACAGGTGAGAGATTGCTCTGAGAGGGGGCTACAAGACACCACAGAAACAGGTGAGAGACTGCTCCGAGAGGGGGGTTACGAGACACCACAAAGACAGATGAGAGACTGCTCCGAGAGGGGGGCTACAAGACACCACAGAGACAGGTGAGAGACTGCTCCGAGAGGGGGGCTACAAGACACCACAGAGACAGGTGAGAGACTGCTCTGAGAGGGGGCTACAAGACACCACAGAGACAGGTGAAAGACTGCTCTGAGAGGGGGGCTACGAGACACCACAGAGACAGGTGAGAGACTGCTCCGAGAGGGGGGCTACGAGACACCACAGAGACAGGTGAGAGACTGCTCCGAGAGGGGGCTACGGGACACCACAGAGACAGGTGATAGACTGCTCCGAGAGGGGGGCTACGAGACACCACAGAGACAGGCGAGAGACTGCTCCGAGAGGGGGGCTACGAGACACCACAGAGACAGGTGAGAGACTGCTCCGAGAGGGGGGCTACGAGACACCACAGAGACAGGTGAGAGACTGTTCCAAGAGGGGACTACGAGACATCACAGAGACAGGTGAGAGACTGCTCCGAGAGGGGGCTACCAGACACCACAGAGACGGGAGAGACTGCTCCGAGAGGGGGGCTACGAGACACCACAGAGACAGGTGAGAGACTGCTCCGAGAGGGGGGCTATGAAACACCACAGAGACAGGTGAGAGACAGCTCCGAGAGGGGGGCTAAGAGACACCACAGAGACAGGTGAGAGACTGCTCCAAGAGGGGACTACGAGACATCACAGAGACAGGTGAGAGACTGCTCCGAGAGGGGGCTACCAGACACCACAGAGACGGGAGAGACTGCTCCGAGAGGGGGGCTACGAGACACCACAGAGACAGGTGAGAGACTGCTCCGAGAGGGGGGCTAAGAGACACCACAGAGACAGGTGAGAGACTGCTCCGAGAGGGGGCTACCAGACACCACAGAGACAGGTGAGAGACTGCTCTGAGAGGGGGGCTACGAGACACCACAGAGACAGGTGAGAGACTGCTCCGAGAGGGGGGCTACAAGACACCACAGAGACAGGTGAGAGACTGCTCCGAGAGGGGGGCTACGAGACACCACAGAGACAGGTGAGAGACTGCTCCGAGAGGGGGGCTAAGAGACACCACAGAGACAGGTGAGAGACTGCTCCGAGAGGGGGGCTACCAGACACCACAGAGACAGGTGAGAGACTGCTCCGAGAGGGGGGCTACGAGACACCACAGAGACAGGTGAGAGACTGCTCCGAGAGGGGGGCTAAGAGACACCACAGAGACAGGTGAGAGACTGCTCCGAGAGGGGGCTACCAGACACCACAGAGACAGGTGAGAGACTGCTCTGAGAGGGGGGCTACGAGACACCACAGAGACAGGTGAGAGACTGCTCCGAGAGGGGGGCTACGAGACACCACAGAGACAGGTGAGAGACTGCTCCGAGAGGGGGGCTAAGAGACACCACAGAGACAGGTGAGAGACTGCTCCGAGAGGGGGGCTACCAGACACCACAGAGACAGGTGAGAGACTGCTCCGAGAGGGGGGCTACCAGACACCACAGAGACAGGTCAGAGACTGCTCCAAGAGGGGGATACAAGACACCGTAGAGACAGGTGAGAGACTGCTCCAAGAGGGGGATACAAGACACCGTAGAGACAGGTGAGAGACTGCTCCAAGAGGGGGATACCAGACACCGTAGAGACACCGTACCAGACCCTCTCAGAGCAGTCTCTCACCTGTCTCTACGGTGTCTGGTATCCCCCTCTTGGAGCAGTCTCTCACCTGTCTCTGTGGTGTCTTGTATCCCCCTCACAGAGACAGGTGAGAGACTGCTCCGAGAGGGTGGCTAGGAGACACCACAGAGACAGGTGAGAGTCTGCTCCGAGAGGGGGACACCACAGAGACAGGTGAGAGACTGCTCCGAGAGGGGGCTACAAGACACCACAGAGACAGGTGAGAGACTGCTCCGAGAGGGGGGCTACGAGACACCACAGAAACAGGTGAGAGACTGCTCCGAGAGGGGGGCTACGAGACACCACAGAGACAAGTGAGAGACTGCTCCGAGAGGGGGCTACAAGACACCACAGAGACAGGTGAGAGACTGCTCCGAGAGGGGGGCTACGAGACACCACAGAGACAGGTGAGAGACTGCTCTGAGAGGGGGGCTACGAGACACCACAGAGACAGGTGAGAGACTGCTCCGAGAGGGGGGCTACTAGACACCGCAGAGACAGGTGAGAGACTGCTCCGAGAAGGGTGCTAGGAGACCCCACAGAGACAGGTGAGAGACTGCTCCGAGAGGGGGCTACCAGACACCACAGAGACAGGTGAGAGACTGCTCCGAGAGGGGGCTACCAGACACCACAGAGACAGGTGAGAGACTGTTCCGAGAGGGGGGCTACGAAACACCACAGAGACAAGTGAGAGCCTGCTCCGAGTGGGGGGCTACGAGACACCACAGAGACAGGTGAGAGACTGCTCCGAGAGGGGGGCTAAGAGACACCACAGAGACGGGTGAGAAACTGGCCTGAGAGGGGGGCTACGAGACACCACAGAGACAGGTGAGAGACAGCTCCGAGAGGGGGGCTACGAGACACCACAGAGACAGGTGAGAGACTGCTCCGACAGGGGGGCTACCAGACACCATAGAGACAGGTGAGACACTGCTCCAAGAGGGGGATACAAGACACCACAGAGACAGGCTAGAGACTGCTCCAAGAGGGGGATACAAGACACCGTAGAGACAGGTGAGAGACTGCTCCGAGAGGGGGGCTATGAGACACCACAGAGACAGGCGAGAGACTGCTCCGAGAGGGGCTACGAGACACCACACAGACAGGTGAGAGACTGCTCCGAGAGGGGGGAACCCAGACACCACAGAGACAGGTGAGAGACTGCTCTGAGAGGGGGGCTACGAGACTCCACAGAGACAGGTGAGAGACTGCTCCGAGAGGGGGCTACGAGACACCACAGAGACTATTGAGAGACTGCTCCAAGAGGGGGGCTATGAGACACCACAGAGACAGGTGAGAGACTGCTCCGAGAGGGGGGCTACGAGACACCACAGAGACAGGTGAGAGACTGCTCCGAGAGGGGGGCTACGAGACACCACAGAGACAGGTGAGAGTCTGCTCCGAGAGGGGGGCTACGAGACACCACAGAGACAGGTGAGAGACTGCTCTGAGAGGAGGGCTACAAGACACCACAGAGAAAGGTGAGAGACTGCTCCGAGAGAGGGGCTACGAGACACCACAGAGACAGGCGAGAGACTGCTCCGAGAGGGGGGGCTACGAGACACCACAGAGACAGGTGAGAGACTGCTCCGAGAGGGGGGCTACGAGACACCACAGAGACAGTTGAGAGACTGCTCCAAGATTGGGGGTATGAGACACCACAGAGACTATTGAGAGAGTTGGGTAATGTTTTTCCTCTAAATGTATGTCATGTTTTCCTCTCTTAGATCTGCTACGAAGAGAAATTGAAGAAGAGACGGTGAGAATCTACGCAATAGAAATGTCTGTCTATCTATCTGAGATTTTATATCTAATCATTGTATCACATTGTACAGGCCATGACCTCCATTTGATATGTGGCCAATTACCATTGTACATGCAATTATTTAGATGGGATCTCTGGCTAGTAACTATTGTACTGGTCATGACCTCCATGTGATCTGTTGCCAATCACCATTGCACAGGCCATGACCTCCATGTGAACCATGGCCAATAATTATTGTAGAAGCCATGACCTCCTTGTGCTGCATGTCCAAAAATCATTGTATTGATCATGACCTCCATGTGATCCATGCCCAAAAGTCATTGAACTGGCCATGACCTCAATGTGATTGATGTCCATTAATCATTGAACTGGCCATGACCTCCATGTGATCCATGGCCAAAAATCTTTGAACTGATTATGACCTCCATGTGATCCATGCCCAAAAATCATTGAACTGGCGATGACCTTCACGTGATCCATGCCTATTAATCATTGAACTGGCCATGACCTCCATGTGATCCATGGCCAATAATCATTGTACAAGCCATGACCTCCATGTGCTCCTTGCCTAAAAATCATTGTAAAAGCCATGACCTCCATGTAATCCATGTCCAATAATCATTGAACTGGCCATTACCTCCATGTAATCCATGTCCAATAATCATTGAACTGGCCATTACCTCCATGTAATCCATGTCCAATAATCATTGAACTGGCCATTACCTCCATGTAATCCATGTCCAATAATCATTGAACTGGCCATGACCTCCATGTGATCCATGTCCAATAATCATTGAACTGTCCATGTCCTCCATCTAATCCATAGCCAATCCACATTGTGCAAGCCATGACCTCCATGTGCTCCATTGCCAAAAATCATTGAACTGGCCATGATGACCTCCATGTGATCCAAGGCCAATAAACATTAAACTGTACATGACCTCCATGTGCTCGATGGCCAAAAATCATTGAACTGGCACCATGATGACCTCCACGTGATCCAAGGCCAATAATCATTATCTGGCCATGACCTCCATGTGCTCGATGGCCAAAAAATATTGGAACTGACCATGACCTCCATGTGCTTGATTGCCAAAAATAATGGAACTGGCCATGACCTTTATGTGATCCATGGCCAATAATCATTGAACTGGCCATGAACTCCATGTGATCCATGGCCAATAATCATTGTACAACCCATGACCTCCATGTGCTGCATGTCCAAAAATCATTGTATTGGTCATGACCTCCATGTGTTCCTCGGCCAAAAATCTTTGAACTGACCATGACCTCCATGTGATCCATGTCTATTAATCATTGAACTGGCCATGACCTCCATGTGATCCATGGCCAAAAATCTTTGAACTGGCCATGACCTCCACGTGATCCATGTCCAATAATCATTGTACAAGCCATGACCTCCATGTGCTGCATTTTCCAAAAATCATTGTATTGGTCATAACCTCCATGTGCTCTATGGTCAAAAATCTTTGAACTGACCATGACCTACATGTGATCCATGCCAAAAAATCATTGAACTGGCCATGACCTCCATGTGATCCATGTCCATTAATCATTGAACTGGCCATGACCTCCATGTGATCCATGGCCAAAAATCTTTGAACTGACCATGACCTCCATGTGATCCATGCCCAAAAATCATTGAACTGGCCATGACCTCCACGTGATCCATGTCCATTAATAATTGAACTGGCCATGACCTCCATGTGATCCATGGCCAATAATCATTGTACAAGCCATGACCTCCATGTGCTCCTTGCCTAAAAATCTTTGAACTGACCATGACCTCCATGTGATCCAGTCCCAAAAATCATTGAATTGGCCATGACCTCCACGTGATCCATGTCCATTAATCATTGAACTGGCCATGACCTCCATGTGATCCATGGCCAATAATCATTGTACAAGCCATGACCTGTTATGGAAATTTGGTTGTACGCAGAGCACACAGCCAAATCTCCTGTTTCTCATAATAATAACAATTTCATCTAATGATATAAATGCATCTCACCTTTTGATCGTATCCATCGTCTGGTGTGTGCCCCATGCACCCAACTAGACAAAACACATGCTTCTTACATTCTCATCTCAGCAAGACTGCCTGCCACAGCCCTCAGTCTGCCTCCTTTATTCAAAGACAACAAAAGCAATCACAAACAGGAAGCCCTGGCCCCAACAGCCAATCGCTTCCTTCACAGGATATGACCTCAGCCTCACAGGATATGACCTCACAGGATGTGAATGACCATATAAGGATTTAACAACAGAACACAAAACAACCACCAATAACTACAGGACATGATGCATTATACAATATACAATAACTAAATGACGATGACTAAAGTTCCTCCTGCATGGGATATTATCTGCAGGTGTATGTCATGGCACCCCAAACATGTTGATCAGGCATACCAGGGGTGACAAGAGCAAACCACCGCTAAACCGATAATGTCTTTGCAGAGCGAACGCATCCCCACCAGACGATCGTTCTGTGCATTGCACAGGGGCCCTTTGCTGGTGGACATGTCCTCTCTCCGCAAACACCTCTCTCCAAACACCAGGAAGTTTTCCACTACCTAACAGGTCTCAACCAGCGTCAGTCTGCCCTAGTCAGCTCTTTAGAGCGGGCTGCGATTGAACAGACACTGGGAGACTCTTATGACAATACATTAATATAACATTTTCCACAACAGACCTCCATGTGCTCCTTGCCTAAAAATCATTAAACTGGCTATGACCTCCATGTTATCCATGTCCAATAATCATTGGACTGGCCATTACCTCCATGTAATCCATGTCCAATAATCATTGAACTGGCCATGACCTCCATGTGATCCATGTCCAATAATCATTGAACTGGCCATGACCTCCATCTAATCCATAGCCAAGCCACATTTTGCAAGCCATGACCTCCATGTGCTCCATTGCCAAAAATCATTGAACTGGCCATGATGACCTCCATGTGATCCAAGGCCAATAAACATTAAACTGGCCATGACTTTCATGTGCTCGATGGCCAAAAATCATTGAACTGGCCATGATGACCTCCATGTGATCCAAGGCCAATAATCATTAAACTGGCCATGACCTCCATGTGCTCGATGGCCAAAAAATATTGGAACTGGCCATGACCTCCATGTGCTCGATGGCCAAAAATAATGGATCTGGCCATGACCTCCATGTGATCCATGGCAAATAATCATTGAACTGGCCATGAACTCCATGTGATCCATGACCAATAATCATTGAACAGACCTTGACCTCCATGTGATCCATGGCCAAATATCATCGAACTGGCCATGACCTCCATGTGATCCATGGGCAATAATCATTAAACTGGCTATGACCTCCATGTGAACCATGGCCAAACCACATTGTGCAAGCCATGACCTCCATATGCTCCATTGCCAATAATCATTTATCTGGCCATGACCTCCATGTGATCCATGGCCAATCCACATTGTACAAGCCATAACCTTGATGGTCTCCATGCCCAATCCACATTGTACAAGCCATGACCTCTATGTGCTCCATGGCCAAAAATCATTGAAATGGCCATGACCTTCATGTGTTCCATGGCCAATCCACATTGTACAAGCCATGACCTCCATGTGCTCCATGCACAGTCACCACTCTACAAGCCATGACCTCCCCCATTGTACAGGTGTGGTATATTTATTCCATACACAGCGCTATCACTGAGCCATCTAGGAAACATATTCTTTCATCTTTGTTGAATTTGCAATGATGTGAATACAGGAAATAGGCATCTATTTAATACTATTTGTAATTGTTGAATTAATCCTTCTTCATCCACCTATTGTGGCCCCTCGCAGGTTTATTAGTAATTTGAGGTCCACATCCAGTATGTATGATGCTTTCCCTGTCTTCCAGAGCCTGAAAACGAAGCCCGCCCAGGGGCAGAACAAAAGAACAATTCAGAAGAAAAAGCTGTAATTTACCAACATAGAACTTTTCTGACGAAGCCCCGCCAGAAAACAGGCTGAAAACTCCACCCACAAAGAACTGGAGCCCCGCCTCTGGGGAGTAGAATTGCCATGGCAGCCCCAAGGACTTTCCTGATCATCCTTGTCACAGAGCTAACACTCATCTCCTCAGAAAGGCTTTTTCACACCCGGGATCGCTCCGATATCCAGACAAGGCTGAGGGACAAAGCCGAATCCATCCTTACAAGAGAATATGCTCAGGTATCCGTCTATCCGTAACTCTATATGTAGGTGTGAGAGCCCGCTGGAATTCTATCCAGTTATCCAGTTTTATTCATTAAAAGAAAACCCCACTGGTAAACACCTTCCCCCACCGGGGGACACAAAGCGTCAAATTTAAAACAAATGCCACCAGTCACCAGGAATTTCCTCTGTCCACCATAGTATACCCATAGTGGTCTCTAGTAGGTGGTGGGAAATGTAGAACGATTCATCTATGATCTGTGTAATACATTTTATTAACCCATCTTATACCCAACAAGGCATAGCAAAGTACGCTGTCCTGCGGACCATCTTTCGTGTGGGAGACCCCTTCTGCTGCAGCAAACACTTCCTGGACTATAAGCTGTCCTGCAGGCCCTCCATCTTGTGAGGGATCTCTATTGCTTCAGCAAACCTGTCCTGGACTATAAGCTGTCCTGCAGGACCTCCATTTAGGGAGGGATCTCTATTGCTTCAGCAAACCTGCCCTGGACTATAAGCTGTCCTGCAGGCCCTCCATCTAGGGAGGGATTTCTTCTGCAGCAGCAAACGCTCCCTGGACCAGCCTTTCTCAACCTATTCAACACAGAGGAACCCTTGATATAGTTCTCTGGTCTCAGGGAACCCCTGCTAAAAATGAGAAATCTACAACTCATGATACATTAGTGTGATGGTCAGTGGGAAGAATGGTCCTTACACTTGTGGTCATTGGGAAGAATTACCTCCTTACAGATAGTTAAAAAGATCAATGGTGTCAGTGGAAACTTATCTGAGAGGCAGAAATTGCCCAATGCTGAAGGAACCCCTAGCAACCTCTAGAGGAACCCTGGTTGAGAATCACTTCCTTACACTATAAGCTGTCCTGCAGGCCCTCCATTTAGGGAGGGATCTCTTCTGCAGCAGCAAATGCACCCTGGACTATAAGCTGTAGAAAATTAAAATAAAAGTTAAAAAAAGAAATAACATTTTTAAAAAATTGAATATTTTTTTTAACATACTGTAGCCAGTTTTTCATTAATATAGCAAAAAAAAAAAAAACTCAGTGGTGATCAAATATCACCAAAAGAAAACTCTATTCGTGTGAAAAAAAATTGTATATATTTCATTTGGGTACAGCGTGGCATGACCGGACAATTACCAGTTAAAATAGCGTAGTGCTGAATGGCAAAAAATGGCCTGGCCATGAAGGGGGTAAACCTGGAGCTGAGATGGTTGAATACAGAAGCTCCGTGCTGTATATGATGTGCCCTAGTCCTCTCAGTTACCAGTCTCTCTTCTAATCTTTCTCTATAGAACTATCTCTGGAAGTATGGCTGGATTGAACCGGTCCGCTGGGACTCTTTGCCATTCCGTGGAGTTCCAGCCACCTCAGAGGAGAATGTTGCTCCTTCAGATATTTCCACCCTTCTGAGTGAAGGACAGTCATCACCATCTGCCCAGCCAGAGACTCCTCAAGGTCCGGAACCAACACTAAACCCAAGATTTATTGGAGCATTAAAAAGATTCCAGGAGGCCAAGGGGCTGAGGGTGACGGGGGAGTTGGATGACGCCACTCGAGAGGCCATGAATGCTCCCCGCTGTGGGGTTCCTGACCGCAAGGTCACAGAAGTAGAAAAATTAGATAGTGTCAAAAGACTCAACCATGACATGTCTAAGGATGAGGCTGAATACCCACATCTAAGCACCACAGCTTCCACCATCTCTACAAACCAACTTAAGATACAAGCTCCTCCACAGGAAGAAAACAACTTGGACCTTCGACTGTCACAGCATGTCAGGAAAAAGCGGAGTCACCTCTTGAAAGCTGGGAAAAAAAAAGGGGCCTTTTCCAAGCCAACAATTAAGTGGAGGCTTCTGGGTGAAGGCTACAGTATGTGGCTAGCTATTGACGATCAACGTTCCATATTAATGCGTGCATTCCGAATCTGGAGCGAGGTGGTTCCCCTAAACTTCGAAGAAGACCTGACCTCTCCAGCCCATATTATCGACATCAAGTTGGGTTTTGGGACCCGTAAGTATTTTTCAGTTATCTCCTATTACTTATACAGGGGAGGACGGCTGAGCGTACTATAGATCAGCTGCCATTAAAGGGGCAGTTTTTAAAGGTTGAGATTACTATATTGCCATATTTATCATAAAAGGTGCCAATTCTGACACGTATGAGTATTTATGTCTCTTCTGCAGTTTGGTATCATAACTTTCAATGTTCAATGTTAATGGGGGGGGTGTAACGAAATGGCCCTATTGATTTTCATCGATAGGTCATTGTATACTCGTCAAAGGTGACCATACTTTGGACATTTTATAAATAATGAATGATCCACCTTTTCTGTTTTGGAGACATAGTTGCCATACTGTCCTGGTGACAAGCCAATGATAAAATCATAATGTCCTGGCGACAAGCCAATTATACAGTTACAGTGTCCTGGGGACAAGTTATGGATAAAGTCAGAGGGGTTGATTTACTAAAACTGGAGAGTGCAAAATCTGGTGCAGCTCTGCATGGAAACCAATCAGCTTCCAGGTTTTATTGTCAAAGCTTCATTGAACTAGCTAAAGTTAGAAGCTGATTGGCTGCCATGCACAGCTGCACCAGATTTTGCACTCCCCTGTTTTAGTAAATTAACCCCATAGTATCCTGGGGTCAGTGATGAAGTCATAGTGTCCTGGGGATAAGTTATGGATGAAGTCATAGTGTTCTGGGGACAAGCATTAAAAAAAGTAATAGTGTACTGGGGGCAAATTTTGGATGAAGTCATAGTGTCCTGGGGACATATCCAGGATGAAGTCATAGAACAAGCCTTGAAAAAAGTCATATTGTCCTGGGGAAAAGTCAGGATTAAGTATTAGTGTCCTGGGGACAAGTCATAGATGAAGTCATAGTGTGCTGGGGACAAGTCATAGTGTTCTGGGGACAAGTCATGATTAAATATTAGTGTCCTGGGGATAAGTCATAGATGAAGTCATAGTGTGCTGGGGACAAGTCATGATTAAGTATTAGTGTCCTGGGGATAAGTCATAGATGAATTCATAGTGTGCTGGGGACAAGTAATAGATGAAGTCATAGTACCCTGGGGACAAGTCATAGATGAAGTCATAGTGTGCTGGGGACAAGTCATAGATGAAGTCATAGTGTGCTGGGGACAAGTCATAGATGAAGTCATAGTGTGCTGGGGACAAGTCATAGATGAAGTCATACTGTTCTGGGGACAAGTCATAGATGAAGTCTTGTAGGGCGTACACACGGTCGGACTTTGTTCGGACATTCCGACAACAAAATCCTAGGATTTTTTCCGACGGATGTTGGCTCAAACTTATCTTGCATACACACGGTCAAACAAAGTTGTCGGAAAATCCGATCGTTCTGAACGCGGTGACGTAAAACACGTACATCAGGACTATAAACGGGGCAGTGACCAATAGCTTTCATCTCTTTATTTATTCGGAGCATGCGTGGCACTTTGTCCGTCGGATTTGTGTACACACGATCGGAATTTCCGACAACGGATTTTGTTGTCGGAAAATTTTATAGCCTGCTCTCAAACTTTGTGTGTCGGAAAATCCGATGGAAAATGTGTGATGGAGCCCACACACGGTTGGAATTTCCGACAACAAGGTCCTATCACACATTTTCCATCAGAAAATCCGACCGTGTGTACGGGGCAATAGTGTGCTGGTGACAAGTCATAGATTAAGTCATAGTGTTCTGGGCACAAGTCATGATTAAGTATTAGTGTCCTGGGGACAAGTCATAGATGAATTCATAGTGTGCTGGGGACAAGTCATAGATGAAGTCATAGTGTGCTGGGGACAAGTCATAGATGAAGTCATAGTGTTCTGGGGACAAGTCATAGATGAAGTCATAGTGTGTTGGGACAAGTCATGGGTGAAGTCATAGTGTTCTGGGGACAAGTCATGATTAAGTATTAGAGTCCTGGGGACAAGTCATAGATGAATTCATACTGTGCTGGGGACAAGTCATAGATGAAGTCATAGTGTTCTGGGGACAAGTCATGGATGAAGTCACAGTCCGCTGGGGACAAGTCATGATTAGGTATTAGGGTCCTGGGGACAAGTTATAGATGAAGTCATAGTGTGCTGGGGACAAGTCATGGATGAAGTCATAGTGTCCTGGGGACAACTTATAGATGAAGTCATAGTGTGTGGGGACAAGTCATGGATGAAGTCATAGTGTCCTGGGGACAAGTCATAGATGAAGTCATAGTGTGCTGGGACAAGTCATGGGTGAAGTCATAGTGTTCTGGGCCCAAGTCATGACTAAGTATTAGTGTCTTGGGGACAAGGCATAGATGAATTCATACTGTGCTGGGGACAAGTCACAGATGAAGTCATAGTGTCCTGGGGACAAGTCATAGATGAAGTCATAGTGTCCTGGGGACAAGTCGTAGATGAAGTCATAGTGTCCTGGGGACAAGTCATAGATGAAGTCATAGTGTGCTGGGGACAAGTTATGGATGAAGTCATAGTCTCCTGGGGACAAGTCATAGATGAAGTCATAGTGTGCTGGGGACAAGTCATGGATGAAGTCATAGTGTCCTGGGGACAAGTCATAGATGAAGTCATAGTGTGCTGGGACAAGTCATTGGTGAAGTCATAGAGTGCTGGGGACAAGTCAGGATTAAGTATTAGTGTCCTGGGGACAAGTCATAGATGAATTCATAGTGTTCTGGGGACAAGTCATAGATGAATTCATAGTGTTCTGGGGACAAGTCATAGATGAAGTCATAGTGTGCTGGGACAAGTCATGGGTGAAGTCATAGTGTTCTGGGGACAAGTCATGATTAAATAATAGTGTCCTGGGGATAAGTCATAGATGAAGTCATAGTATTCTGGGGACAAGTCATAGATGAAGTCATAGTGTTCTGGGGTAAAGTCATGGATGAAGTCATAGTGTTCTGGGGACAAGTCATAGATGAAGTCATAGTGTGCTGGGGACAAGTCATAGATGAAGTCGTAGTGTGCTGGGGACAAGTCATGATTAAGTATTAGTGTCCTGGGGATAAGTCATAGATGAATTCATAGTGTGCTGGGGACAAGTAATAGATGAAGTCATAGTACCCTGGGGACAAGTCATAGATGAAGTCATAGTGTGCTGGGGACAAGTCATAGATGAAGTCATAGTGTGCTGGGGACAAGTCATAGATGAAGTCATAGTGTGCTGGGGACAAGTTATGGATGAAGTCATAGTCTCCTGGGGACAAGTCATAGATGAAGTCATAGTGTGCTGGGGACAAGTCATGGATGAAGTCATAGTGTCCTGGGGACAAGTCATAGATGAAGTCATAGTGTGCTGGGACAAGTCATTGGTGAAGTCATAGAGTGCTGGGGACAAGTCAGGATTAAGTATTAGTGTCCTGGGGACAAGTCATAGATGAATTCATAGTGTTCTGGGGACAAGTCATAGATGAATTCATAGTGTTCTGGGGACAAGTCATAGATGAAGTCATAGTGTGCTGGGACAAGTCATGGGTGAAGTCATAGTGTTCTGGGGACAAGTCATGATTAAATAATAGTGTCCTGGGGATAAGTCATAGATGAAGTCATAGTATTCTGGGGACAAGTCATAGATGAAGTCATAGTGTGCTGGGGACAAGTCATAGATGAAGTCATAGTGTTCTGGGGTAAAGTCATGGATGAAGTCATAGTGTTCTGGGGACAAGTCATAGATGAAGTCATAGTGTGCTGGGGACAAGTCATAGATGAAGTCGTAGTGTGCTGGGGACAAGTCATGATTAAGTATTAGTGTCCTGGGGATAAGTCATAGATGAATTCATAGTGTGCTTGGGACAAGTAATAGATGAAGTCATAGTACCCTGGGGACAAGTCATAGATGAAGTCATAGTGTGCTGGGGACAAGTCATAGATGAAGTCATAGTGTGCTGGGGACAAGTCAGGATTTAAGTATTACTGTCCTGGGGACAAGTCATAGATGAAGTCATAGTGTTCTGGGGACAAGTCATGGATGAAGTCATAGTGTGCTGGGGACAAGTCATAGATGAAGTCATACTGTTCTGGGGACAAGTCATAGAAGAAGTCACAGTGTTCTGGGGACAAGTCATAGATGAAGTCACAGTGTTCTGGGGACAAGTCATAGATGAAGTCACAGTGTCCTGGGGACAAGTCATAGATGAATTCATTGTGCTCTGGGGACAAGTCATAGATGAAGTCATAGTGTGCTGGGGACAAGTCATAGATGAAGTCATAGTGTGCTGGGACAAGTCATGGGTGAAGTCATAATGTGCTGGGGACAAGTCAGGATTAAGTATAGTATTAGTGTCCTGGGGACAAGTCATAGATGAATTCATAGTGTTCTGGGGACAAGTCATGGTTGAAGTCATAGTGTGCTGGGGACAAGTCATAGATGAAGTCATAGTGTTCTGGGGACAAGTCATGGATGAAGTCATATTGTCCTGGGGACAAGTTATAGATGAATGTGCTGGGGACAAGTCATGGATGAAGTCATAGTGTCCTGGGGACAAGTCATAGATGAAGTCATAGTGTTCTGGGGACAAGTCATAGATGAAGTCATAGTGTTCTGGGGACAAGTCATGAATGAAGTCATAGTGTCCTGGGGACAAGTTATAGATGAAGTCATAGTGTGCTGGGGACAAGTCATGGAGGAAGTCATAGTGTCCTGGGCACAAGTCATAGATGAAGTCATAGTGTTCTGGAGACAAGTCATGGATGAATTCATAGTGTCCTGGGGACAAGTTATAGATGAAGTCATAGTCTGCTGGGGACAAGTCATGGATGAAGTCATAGTGTCCTGGGGACAAGTCATAGATGAAGTCATAGTGTGCTGGGACAAGTCATGGGTGAAGTCATAGTGTTCTGGGGACAAGTCATGATTAAGTATTAGTGTCCTGGGGACAAGTCATGGATGAAGTCATAGTGCTCTGGTGACAAGTCATAGTTGAAGTCATAGTGTGCTGGGGACAAGTCATGGATGAAGTCATAGTGTGCTGGGGACAAGTCAGGATTAAGTATTACTGCCCTGGGGACAAGTCATAGATGAAGTCATAGTGTTCTGGGGACAAGTCATGGATGAAGTCATAGTGTGCTGGGGACAAGTCATAGATGAAGTCATACTGTTCTGGGGACAAGTCATAGATGTAGTCACAGTGTTCTGGGGACAAGTCATAGATGAAGTCACAGTGTTCTGGGGACAAGTCATAGATGAAGTCACAGTGTCCTGGGGGCAAGTCATAGATGAATTCATTGTGCTCTGGGGACAAGTCATAGATGAAGTCATAGTGTGCTGGGGACAAGTCATAGATGAAGTCATAGTGTGCTGGGACAAGTCATGGGTGAAGTCATAGTGTGCTGGGGACAAGTCAGGATTAAGTATTAGTGTCCTGGGGACAAGTCATGGATGAAGTCATAGATGAATTCATAGTGTTCTGGGGACAAGTCATGGTTGAAGTCATAGAGTGCAGGGGACAAGTCATAGATGAAGTCATAGTGTTCTGGGTGGGGACAAGTCATGGATGAAGTCTTATTGTCCTGGGGACAAGTTATAGATGAATGTGCTGGGGACAAATCATGGATGAAGTCATAGTGTCCTGGGGACAAGTCATAGATGAAGTCATAGTGTTCTGGGGACAAGTGATAGATGAAGTCATAGTATTCTGGGGACAAGTCATAGATGAAGTCATAGTGTTCTGGAGACAAGTCATGGATGAATTCATAGTGTCCTGGGGACAAGTTATAGATGAAGTCATAGTCTGCTGGGGACAAGTCATGGATGAAGTCATAGTGTCCTGGGGACACGTCATAGATGAAGTCATAGTGTGCTGGGACAAGTCATGGTTAAAATCATAGTGTTCTGGAGACAAGTCATAATTAAGTATTAGTGTCCTGGGGACAAGTCATGGATGAAGTCATAGTGTTCTGGGGACAAGTCATGGTTGAAGTCATAGTGTGCTAGGGACAAGTCATAGATGAAGTCATAGTGTGCTGGGGACAAGTCATAGATGAAGTCATAGTGTGCTGGGACAAGTCATGGGTGAAGTCATAGTGTGCTGGGGACAAGTCAGGATTAAGTATAGTATTAGTGTCCTGGGGACAAGTCATAGATGGCTTCATAGTGTTCTGGGGACAAATCATGGTTGAAGTCATAGTGTGCTGGGGACAAATCATAGATGAAGTCATAGTGTTCTGGGTGGGGACAAGTCATGGATGAAGTCATAGTGTCCTGGGGACAAGTTATAGATGAAGTCATAGTGTGCTGGGGACAAGTCATGGATGAAGTCATAGTGTCCTGGGGACAAGTCATAGATGAAGTCATAGTGTTCTGGGGACAAGTCATAGATGAAGTCATAGTGTTCTGGGGACAAGTCATGGATGAAGTCATAGTGTCCTGGGGACAAGTTATAGATGAAGTCATAGTGTGCTGGGGACAAGTCATGGAGGAAGTCATAGTGTCCTGGGGACAAGTCATAGATGAAGTCATAGTATTCTGGGGACAAGTCATGGATGAATTCATAGTGTCCTGGGGACACGTTATAGATGAAGTCATAGTCTGCTGGGGACAAGTCATGGATGAAGTCATAGTCTGCTGGGGACAAGTCATGGATGAAGTCATAGTGTTTTGGGGACAAGTCATAGATGAAGTCATAGTGTGCTGGGGACAAGTCAGGATTAAGTATAGTATTAGTGTCCTCGGGACAAGTCATAGATGGCTTCATAGTGTTCTGGGGACAAGTCATGGTTGAAGTCATAGTGTGCTGGGGACAAATCATAGATGAAGTCATAGTGTTCTGGGTGGGGACAAGTCATGGATGAAGTCATAGTGTCCTGGGGACAAGTTATAGATGAAGTCATAGTGTGCTGGGGACAAGTCATGGATGAAGTCATAGTGTCCTGGGGACAAGTCATAGATGAAGTCATAGTGTTCTGGGGACAAGTCATAGATGAAGTCATAGTGTTCTGGGGACAAGTCATGGATAAAGTCATAGTGTCCTGGGGACAAGTTATAGATGAAGTCATAGTGTGCTGGGGACAAGTCATGGAGGAAGTCACAGTGTCCTGGGGACAAGTCATAGATGAAGTCATAGTTTTCTGGGGACAAGTCATGGATGAATTCATAGTGTCCTGGGGACACGTTATAGATGAAGTCATAGTCTGCTGGGGACAAGTCATGGATGAAGTCATAGTCTGCTGGGGACAAGTCATGGATGAAGTCATAGTGTTCTGGGGACAAGTCATAGATGAAGTCATAGTGTGCTGGGACAAGTCATGGGTGAAGTCATAGTGTTCTGGGGACAAGTCATGATTAAGTATTAGTGTCTTGGGGACAAGTCATGGATGAAGTCATAGTGTTCTGGGGACAAGTCATAGATGAAGTCATAGTGTGCTGGGGACAAGTCATAGATGAAGTCATAGTGTTCTGGGGACAAGTCATGGATGAAGTCGTAGTGTTCTGGGGACAAGTCATAGATGAAGTCATAGTGTGCTGGGGACAAGTCAGGATTAAGTATTAGTGTCCTGGGGACAAGTCATGGATGAAGTCATAGTGTCCTGGGGACAAGTCATGAATGAAGTCATAGTGTTCTGGGGACAAGTCATAGATGAAGTCATAGTGTGCTGGGGACAAGTCATGGATGAAGTCATAGTGTGCTGGGGACAAGTCAGGATTAAGTATTACTGTCCTGGGGACAAGTCATAGATGAAGTCATAGTGTGCTGGGGACAAGTCATAGATGAAGTCATACTGTTCTGGGGACAAGTCATAGATGAAGTCATAGTGTTCTGGGGACAAGACATGGATGAAGTCATAGTGTGCTGGGGACAAGTCATGGATGAAGTCATAGTGTGCTGGGGACAATTCAGGTTTAAGTATTACTGTCCTGGGGACAAGTCATAGATGAAGTCATAGTGTGCTGGGGACAAGTCATAGATGAAGTCATACTGTTCTGGGGACAAGTCATAGATGAAGTCTTGTAGGGCGTACACACGGTCGGACTTTGTTCGGACATTCCGACAACAAAATCCATGGATTTTCTCCGACGGATGTTGGCTCAAACTTGTCTTGCATACACACGGTCACACAAAGTTGTCGGAAAATCTGATCGTTCTGAACGCGGTGACGTAAAACACGTACTTCGGGACTATAAACGGGGCAGTGGCCAACAGCTTTCATCTCTTTATTTATTCTGAGCATGCGTGGCACTTTGTCCGTCGGATTTGTGTACACACGATAGGAATTTCCGACAACGGATTTTGTTGTCGGAAAATTGTATCTCCTGCTCTCCAACTTTGTGTGTCGGAAAATCCGATGGAGCCCACACATGGTCGGAATTTCCGACAACACGCTCCGATCGGACATTTTCCATCGGAAAATCCGACCGTGTGTACGGGCATTAGTGTTCTGGGGACAAGTCATGGATGAAGTCATAGAGTCCTGGGGACAAGTCATAGATGAAGTCATAGTGTGCTGGGACAAGTCATGGGTGAAGTCATAGTGTGCTGGGGACAAGTCATAGATGAAGTCATAGTGTCCTGGGGACAAGTTATAGATGAACTCATTTTGTGCTGGGGACAAGTCATGGATGAAGTCATAGTGTCCTGGGGACAAGTCATAGATGAAGTCATAGTGTTCTGGGGACAAGTCATAGATGAAGTCATAGTGTTCTGGGGACAAGTCATGGATGAAGTCATAGTGTCCTGGGGACAAGTTATAGATGAAGTCATAGTGTGCTGGGGACAAGTCATGGAGGAAGTTATAGTGTCCTGGGGACAAGTCATAGATGAAGTCATAGTGTTCTGGGGACAATTCATGGATGAATTCATAGTGTCCTGGGGACAAGTTATAGATGAAGTCATAGTCTGCTGGGGACAAGTCATGGATGAAGTCATAGTGTCCTGGGGACAAGTCATAGATGAAGTCATAGTGTGCTGGGACAAGTCATGGGTGAAGTCATAGTGTTCTGGGGACAAGTCATGGTTAAGTATTATTGTCCTGGGGACAAGTCATGGATGAAGTCATAGTGTTCTGGGGACAAGTCATAGATGAAGTCATAATGTGCTGGGGACAAGTCATGGATGAAGGCGTAGTGTTCTGGGGACAAGTCATAGATGAAGTCATAGTGTGCTGGGGACAAGTCAGGATTAAGTATTAGTGTCCTGGGGACAAGTCATGGATGAAGTCATAGTGTTCTGGGGACAAGTCATGGATGAAGTCATAGTGTTCTGGGGACAAGTCATGGATGAAGTCGTAGTGTGCTGGGGACAAGTCATAGATGAAGTCATTGTGTGCTGGGGACAAGTCATGGATGAAGTCATAGTGTGCTGGGGACAAGTCAGGATTAAGTATTACTGTCCTGGGGACAAGTCATAGATGAAGTCATAGTGTTCTGGGGTCAAGTCATGGATGAAGTCATAGTGTGCTGGGGACAAGTCATAGATGAAGTCATACTGTTCTGGGGACAAGTCATAGATGAAGTCATAGTGTTCTGGGGACAAGTAATGGATGAAGTCATAGTGTCCTGGAGACAAGTTATAGATGAAGTCATAGTGTGCTGGGGACAAGTCATGTATGAAGTCATAGTGTTCTGGGGAGAAGTCATGGATGAAGTCATAGTGTCCCTGGGGACAAGTCATAGATGAAGTCATAGTGTTCTGGGGACAAGTCATAGATGAAGTCATAGTGTTCTGGGGACAAGTCATGGATGAAGTCATAGTGTCCTGGGGACAAGTTATAGATGAAGTCATAGTCTGCTGGGGATAAGTCATGGGTGAAGTCATAGTGTGCTAGGGACAAGTCAGGATTAAGTATTAGTGTCCTGGGGACAAGTCATAGATGAATTCATTGTGTTCTGGGGACAAGTCATAGATGAAGTCATAGTGTGCTGGGGACAAGTCATGGGTGAAGTCATAGTGTGCTGGGGACAAGTCAGGATTAAGTATAGTATTAGTGTCCTGGGGACAAGTCATAGATGACTTCATAGTGTTCTGGGGACAAGTCATGGTTGAAGTTATAGTGTGCTGGGGACAAATCATAGATGAAGTCATAGTGTTCTGGGTGGGGACAAGTCATGGATGAAGTCATAGTGTCCTGGGGACAAGTCATAGATGAAGTCATAGTGTACTGGGGACAAGTCATAGATGAAGTCATAGTGTTCTGGGGACAAGTCATGGATGAATTCATAGTGTCCTGGGGACAAGTTATAGATGAAGTCATAGTCTGCTGGGGACAAGTCATGGATGAAGTCATAGTGTCCTGGGGACAAGTTATAGATTAAGTCATAGTGTGCTAGGGACAAGTCATGGAGGAAGTCATAGTGTCCTGGGGACAAGTCATAGATGAAGTCATAGTTTTCTGGGGACAAGTCATGGATGAATTCATAGTGTCCTGGGGACAAGTTATAGATGAAGTCATAGTCTGCTGGGGATAAGTCATGGGTGAAGTCATAGTGTTCTGGGGACAAGTCATAGATGAAGTCATAGTGTGCTGGGACAAGTCATGGGTGAAGTCATAGTGTTCTGGGGACAAGTCATGATTAAGTATTAGTGTCCTGGGGACAAGTCATGGATGAAGTCATAGTGTTCTGGGGACAAGTCATAGATGAAGTCATAGTGTGCTGGGGACAAGTCATAGATGAAGTCATAGTGTGCTGGGGACAAGTCATGAATGACGTCATAGTGTTCTGGGGACAAGTCATGGATGAAGTCATAGTGTTCTGGGGACAAGTCATAGATGAAGTCATAGTGTGCTGGGGACAAGTCATAAATGAAGTCATAGTGTAATGGGGCCAAGTCGTGAATGAAGTCATAGTGTAATGGGGACAAGTCGTGGATGAAGTATTAGTGTCCTGGGGACAAGTCATAGATGAAGTCATAGTGTAATGGGGACAAGTCGTGAATGAAGTCATAGTGTAATGGGGACAAGTCGTGAATGAAGTTATAGTGTAATGGGGACAAGTCGTGAATGAAGTCATAGTGTAATGGGGACAAGTCGTGGATGAAGTATTAGTGTCCTGGGGACAAGTCGTGAATGAAGTCATAGTGTAATGGGGACAAGTCGTGAATGAAGTTATAGTGTAATGGGGACAAGTCGTGAATGAAGTCATAGTGTAATGGGGACAAGTCGTGAATGAAGTCATAGTGTAATGGGGACAAGTCGTGGATGAAGTATTAGTGTCCTGGGGACAAGTCATGAATGAAGTCATAGTGTAATGGGGACAAGTCGTGAATGAAGTCATAGTGTAATGGGGACAAGTCGTGAATGAAGTCATAGTGTAATGGGGACAAGTCGTGGATGAAGTATTAGTGTCCTGGGGACAAGCCAGAGATATAGTTAGTGTCATTATACTTGTAGGTGCAATCGCTGTAGATCTGAGGGGAAGCTCTGAAATGAGGTGAAGCTCTGCTGATTTTATCATCCAATCATGTACAAGCAAAAATGCTGTTTTTTATTTTCCTTGCATGTCACCCTCAGATTTACAACTACTGCACTTCCAAGTGCACTTGCAGTGGATTTACCCTTAGTAAATAACCCCCTATGTCTACTAGAAGTACGATGATGGCTGATGCTCCACAAGGTGCAGATTTGCTGACTGTCAATATTATTCTCTTCTCTATCATTTTTAATTCCAGGCCGCCATCTTGGCTGCTCTCAGCTCTTTGATGGGATGGGCAGGGAGTTCGCTCACGCCTGGCAACTTGGTGACATTCATTTTAATGATGATAAACATTTTGTGCACCCGAACAGTGAGGACAGTAAGGAGGGGATCAGTCTCCTGAAGGTGAGAGGAGCATAATGATCTTATTACTGGGTATGGGTCCAAATCCACACAGTCTTGGACTGGGCAGAGATCTGAATAGCTGTAGGACAAATACGAGACATTAGTAACCTGCAACATCTGCCTCCAAACCTGACCTCTACAGCAAGGTAATTTCTATATTTAAAGGCTTTGTCCACCCAAGAATGGCCTTTCACTTACAGTCATATGCAAAAGTTTAGGAACCCCTGACAATTTCCATGATTGTCATTTATAAATATTTGGGTGTTTGGATCAGCAATTTCATTTTGATATATCAAATAACTGAAGGACACAGTAATATTTCAGTAGTGAAATGAGGTTTATTGGATTAACAGAAAATGCACAATATGCATCAAAAATTAGACAGGTGCATAAATTTGGGCACCCTTGTCATTTTGTTGATTTGAATACCTGTAACTACTTAGCACTGATTAATTGGAACACACAATTGATGTGTTGAGCTCATTAAGCCTTGAAATTCATAGACATGTGCATCCAATCACGAGAAAAGGTATTTAAGGTGGCCAATTGCAAGTTGTTGTTCTCTTTGACTCTCCTCTGAAGAGTGGCAACATGGGGGCCTCAAAACAACTCTCAAATGACCTGAAAACAAAGATTGTTCTACATTATGGTTTAGGGGAAGGCTACAAAAAGTTATGGCAGAGATATAAGCTGTCAGTGTCCACTGTGAGGAACATGCACAGTTCTTGTTAAGGCCAGAAGTGGCAGGCCACATAAAATATTGGAGAGGAAAAGGTGAAGGATGGTGAGAATGGTCAAAAACAGCCCGCGGACCACCTCCAAAGACCTACAACATCAACTTGCTGCAGATGGTGTCACTGTGGATCCTTCAACAATTCAGAGCACTTTGCACAGGGAGAAGCTGTATGGGAGAGTGATGCGAAAGAAGCCTTTTCTGCACACAAGCCACAAACGGTGTCGCTTGAGGTCTGCAAACGCACATTTGGACAACCCAGCCTTATTTTGGAATAAGGTGCTGTGGACTGATGAAACAAAGATTGAGTTATTTGGTCATAACAAGGGGTATTATGCATGGCGGCAAAAAGAACACAGCATACCAAGAAAAACACTTGCTACCCACAGTAAAAATTGGTGGAGGTTCCATCATGCTGTGGGGCTTTGTGGCCAGTGCCGGTACTGGGAATCTGGTTAAAGTTGAGGGTTGCATGAATTCCACTCAATATCAGCAGATTCTTGAGAATAATGTTGAGGAATCACAAAGTTGAAGTTACGCCGGGGCTGGCGTAACTGCTCAAAATCTACTCGGGTATTCATGCAGAGGAACAGGTCCAATGTTCTGGAATGGCCATCCCAGTCCTCAGACCTGAATATCATTGAACATCTGTGGGGGGATTTGAAGCAGGCTGTCCATGCTCGGCAACCATCAAATCTAACTGAACTGGAGATGTTTTGTAAGGAGGAATGGTCCAAAATACATTAATCCAGAATCCAGACACTCATTACAGGCTATAGGAAGCATCTAGAGGCCGTTATTTCTGCTAAAGGAGGCTCTACTAAATATTTTTCTGTTGGGGTGCCCAAATTTATGCACCTGTCTAATTTTGTTTTGATGCATATTGCGCATTTTCTGTTAATCCAATAAACCTCATTTCACTACTCAAATGTTATTGTGTCCTTCAGTTATTTGATAGATCAAAATTAAATTGCTGATCCAAACACCCAAATATTTATAAATGACAATCATGGAAATTGGCAGGGGTTCTTGTATAGGTGAAGCATATTGGGCTGGGTCTTTCCATGGCTCTTTTTTTGTCTTGGAGCCTCCAGTGAGGAGATCTCCTGAGAATAAATTTTTGATTTGTTTCTCGGGGGAATTCCATGAGATTCATGATAAGTCCAGCTGGCAGATTTGGATGCCTTTATAATGGCCACAGGAGGCGTGCAGACCTGAGGATTCAGGGATCTCACCCTTAGAGCTAGTTTTGGGTCTACATTACTCATGAGGACACAGGGGACACATAGTGCGGTTTTTAACCATTGTCACATACAGTATCTCACAGAAGTAAGTACACCCCTCAGTGACATTTGTGTAAATCTTTTCTTCTATCTTTTCATGTGACAACACTGAAGAAATGACACTTTGCTACAATGTAAAGTAGTGAGTGTACAGCTTGTATAACAGTGTAAATTTACTGTCCCCTCAAAATAACTCAACACACAGCCATTAATGTCTAAACCGCTGGCAACAAAAGTCAGTACACCCCTAAGTGAAAATCTCCAAATTGGGCCCAATTAGCCATTTTCCCACCCCGGTGTCATGTGACTCGTTAGTGTTACAAGGTCTCAGGTGTGAATGGGGAGCAGGTGTGTTAAATTTGGTGTTATCGCTCTCACTCTCTCATACTGGTCACTGGAAGTACAACATGGCACCTCATGGCAAAGAACTCTCTGAGGATCTGAAAAAAAGAATTGTTGCTCTACATAGAGATGGCCTAGGCTATAAGAAGATTGCCAAGACCCTGAAACTGAGCTGCAGCACGGTGGCCAAGACCATACAGCGGTATAACAGGACAGGTTTCACTCAGAACAGGCCTCACCATGGTCCACCAAAGAAGTTAAGGTCACGTGCTCAGCGTCATATCCAGAGGTTGTCTTTGGGAAATATACGTATGAGTGCTGCCAGCATTGCTGCAGAGGTCGTAGGGGTGGGGGGTCAGCCTGTCAGTGCTCAGACCATACTCCGCACACTGCATCAAATTGGTCTGCATGGCTGTCGTCCCAGAAGGATGCTTCTTCTAAAGATGATGTACAAGAAAGTCCACAAACAGTTTGCTGAAGACAAGCAGACTAAGGACATGGATTACTGGAACCATGTCCTGTGGTCTGATGAGACCAAGATAAACTTATTTGCTTCAGATGGTGACAAGCGTGTGTGGCGGCAATCAGGTGAGGAGGACAAAGACAAGTGTGTCTTGTCTACAGTCAAGCATGGTGGTGGGAGTGTCATGGTCTGGGGCTGCATGAGTGCTGCCGGCACTGGGGGGCTACAGATCATTGAGGGAACCATGAATGCCAACATGTACTGTGATATACTGAAGAAGAGCATGATCCCCTCCCTTCAGAGACTGGACCGCAGGGCAGTATTCCAACATGATAACCACCCCAAACACACCTCCAAGACCACCACTGCCTTGCTAAAGAAGCTGAGGGTAAAGGTGATGGACTGGCCAAGCATGTCTCCAGACCTAAACCCTATTGATCATCTGTGGGACATCCTCAAACAGATGGTGGAGGAGCGCAAGGTCTCTAACCTCCACCAGCTCTGTGATGTCGTCGTGGAGAAGGGGAAGAGGACTCCAGTGACAACCTGTGAAGCACTGGTGACCTCCATGCCCAAGAGGGTTAAGGCAGTGCTTAAAAATAATGGTGGCCACACAAAATATTGACACTTTGGGCCCAATTTGGACATTTTCACTTAGGGGTGTACTCACTTTTGTTGCCAGCGGTTTAGACATTAATGGCTGTGTGTTGAGTTATTTTGAGAGGACAGCAAATTTACACTGTTATACAAGATGTACAGTCACTACTTTACATTGTAGCGAAGTGTCATTTCTACAGGGTTGTAACATGAAAAGATAGAAGAAAATATTAACAAAGATGTGACTGGTGGGGTGTACTTACTTTTGTCAGATACTGTATATTATATGCTTGGCGGGTGCTCCATTCCTGTGGTGTTCAGTTCATGTGTGTCTCCTGCAGGTGGCAGTACACGAGATTGGACATGTCCTGGGCCTCAGTCACATGAACGAGGTGATGTCAGTCATGCAGCCAAGCTACATTCCAGCCAATAGTAAGATGGAGCTGGACATGGCTGATCGCAGGGCCATTCAGAAGATTTATGGTGAGTGATGAGCCTGGACAATCAAAAAATACAGATCCCACTGGATCATATTCATTATAGTCAGAAGCTTTACACATCCCACCAGAAAATAATCTCTATAGTCTACAGATTTACAGATCCCACCAGATCATCTTCAACGTTATCTAAAGACTTACATATCTTACCAGATAATAATCACCATGGTCTGGAGCTTTACAGATCCTTCCAGATCATCTTCACCATAGTCTGCAGATTTACAGATACCACCAAATCATAATTATCATAGTCTGGAGATTTATAGATCCCACCAGAACACAACCACCACCATCAGCGGATACTCAGATTCCTTCAGATCAGCTTTACACTAGGCGGCAGATTAAAAGATCTTACCAGATCACCCTCACCATAGTATTCAGGTCTACATCTCCCAGCAGATCACCCTCACCACTCACCATAGTATTCAGGTCTACATCTCCCACCAGATCATCTTCACCATAGTATTCAGGTCTACACGTCCCACCAGATCATTTTCACCATAGTATTCAGGTCTACATCTCCCACCAGATCATCTTCACCATAGTATTCAGGTCTACATCTCCCACCAGATCATCTTCACCATAGTATTCAGGTCTACATCTCCCACCAGATCATCTTCACCATAGTATTCAGGTCTACATCTCCCAACAGATCATCTTCACCATAGTATTCAGGTCTACATCTCCCAACAGATCATCTTCACCATAGTATTCAGGTCTACACTTCCCACCAGATCATCTTCACCATAGTATTCAGGTCTACATCTCCCACAGATCATCTTCACCATAGTATTCAGGTCTACATCTCCCACCAGATCATCTTCACCATAGTATTCAGGTCTGCATCTCCCACCAGATCATCTTCACCATAGTATTCAGGTCTACATCTCCCACCAGATCATCTTCACCATAGTATTCAGGTCTATATCTCCTACCAGATAACCTTCACCATAGTCTGAAGACCTAAAGATTCCACCAGATCATCATCGTAGTCACCACAGTCTGGAGATATACAGATCCCATGAGACATCCTTCAGCTTAGTCTGCAAGTGTACAGATCACACCGGTTTACCTTACCATGATTTGGAGATTTACAGCTCCCACCAGATCACCTTCACCATGGTCTGGAGATTTGTAGATCCCACCAGATCATCGTAGCCAGTCTGCAGGTTTATGGATCCCACTAAATCAGCTTCATCATACAGTATTTGTGTTTTATTGTGGATATTGTGTCTGTATGTGTCAGCTGATCACTTATGTAATATGTCTGAACTTTGTGGTTTTTCATACAGGTCGCTGTTCTGGTCGGTTCAACGCAGTATTTGATTGGGTGCGCAAAGATGAAGTTGTTCCGGGTAGTTGGGTTTTCCACACGTATTTCTTCAGGAAAGGCTGGTACTGGATGTATGAAAACCGCAGTAACCGGACACGGTACAGAGACCCCCGGAAACTGGCCAGCGGCTGGAATGGGATCCCCTCTTCCAACATTGATGCCATCGTTCATATATGGGCAGGGGAAAAAGACCTGACCCTCTTTTTTAAAGGTAGGAGGATTTTACTCCAAATAATGCAGATTTAAAGGAATTAAAAAAGCAAATCTCCATTATAGATGCAGTCTGGAAGGTTAAATCTTCTTTGGTTTCCAATATCTCTTGGTGACTTCACACTTGGATCTCTAAACCTGACTCTGGTTTCCACCAACCTTGGAGCTTTGTGTGTTCCCACTCACCTTGGGGTGTTCCCACTTCTCCTGGTGAGCTTTCCATCTCAGGGATGGTGGGGGTCTTGATAGTGGGCTCAGAAGATGCTTAGACTTGGGAATTTGCTGCTAAAAACCAACCTAACCTTAACTCTGTACCTAACACTACAGCCCTAACCCTGACACTACAGTCATAACATAACCCTACAGCCCTAATTAGTGATTAATTTTCTCCAATCATATTTTCCTCTCCAGGTACTCAATACTGGCGCTATGACAATGAGAATGATCGGGCTTATAAACAGGACCCTGAGGGAATAACTTACCCCCGACTCATTTCCGAAGGCTTTCCTGGCATCACCGGTCCCATTGATACAGCATTTTATGACCGCAGGGATAAAAATGTCTATTTCTTCCGAGGTAGAAATGTGAGTAAACTCACCAAACATGATGAAACCTAATGACCCCACCATGCTACCTTTTTTTTTTGCTTCATTTTACCCCTTAGTCAATTCAAGAACATAAACTGAATAAACTCCTAAAGTTATCTACAGGTCACAAAGACTAGTCTTCACTAAGCTTAATCCCAAAGCCAGACTTCCTAATCCAAAAACAATGCTTAACTAAAACTCTGTACCTAACCCTACAGCCATAACTTTGACTCAACAGCCCTAACCCTGACCTTTTGACCCTAACCATAGACAAACATTCCTAAGGATAACCCTACAGCCATGACCTTGACCTAACAGCTCCAACCCTGACCTTACAACCCTAGCCATAACCAAACAGTTCCAACGATAACCCAACATCCCTAATCATAACTCTACAACCTTAACCCTGACCCAACAGCTGTAATCCTGACCTTACAGCCCTAACCATAGACAAACATTCCTAAAGATAACCCTACAGCCATGACCTTGACCTAACAGCTCCAATCCTGAGCTTACAACCCTAGCCATAACCAAACAATACTAACGATAACCCAACAGCCCTTATCATAATTCTACAACCTTAACCCTGACCCAGCAGCTGTAATTCTGACCTTATAACATAATCCAACAGCCCTAACCGTGACCTTACAGCTCTAACCATAAACAAACAGCCCTAAAGATAACATACAGCCCTAATCTTTACCTAATAGCTCCAGTCCTGACCTTACAACCCTAACTATAACCCAACAGCCCTAATCATAATTCTACAACCTTAACCCTGACCCAGCAGCTGTAATTCTGACCTTATAACTCTAACATAATCCAGCAGCAGCCCTAACCATGACCTTACAGCCCTAACCATAAACAAACAGCCCTAAAGATAACCTACAGCCCTAATCTTTACCTAATAGCTCCAGTCCTGACCTTACAACCCTAACTATAACCCAACAGCCCTAATCATAATTATTCAACTATTGTATAACTCTGACCCAACAGCCGTAATCCCGCCATTAAAACTTTAACCATAATCCTAACCAAAACCCTACAGCCTCAATGCTACAGCCCTTTCTTTAACTCTACAGCTCTAACCCTGACCCTAAAGCCCTAACCATAAATCTACAGGTCTATCCTTGACCCTACAGCCCTAATCCTGACCTTACAACCCTCACCCTTATAACCCTAGTCATAAAGCTACAACCATAAGTCTGCAGTCCTAATTAAAACCCTACAGCTCTAACCATAACCCTTCAGCCATAACCCTGACTTTACAAACCTAACCATAATCCAACAGCCCGAACCATAACCTTACAGCCCTAGCGATACAGCCCTTACTTTAAACCACTTTGACCCTAAAACCCTAACCATACCCCAGTAGCCCTAACACTAACTATCCCTAACTATAATCCTACAGCTCTAACTATAACCCTATAGCCCCTAACCCTGACCCAATAAATCCAACCCTGACCGTACAAATCTAACCATAACCCTACAGCCCTTAAATAACCTTACAGCCCAAACTCTAATGCTACAGCTCAAACTCTCACCCAGCAGCCCTAATCCTGGCCTTACAGCCCCAGCTCTAATGCATCTCTAACCCTGACCTTACAGCTCTAGCCATAACCCTGTAGCCCTAACTCTGACGTAGCAGCCCTAATCCTGGCTTTACAGCCCTAACTAGAGCCCTAAAATCCTAACTATAACCCTACAGTCCTAACCATAACCCTACAGCCCTGACCATAATGCTACAACTCTAACCACAAACCTACAGCCCTAACACTTCCGTCCTTACATTAACCCTGTAGCTCTACCCCTGACACTATAGCCCTAACCATAACACTACAGGCCTAACCCTGAGCCATATCCCTAACAATGACCCAACAGCCTGGACCAAGACCATACAACCGTAAGGATAACTCTACATCCCTAACCATAACCCTACAGCACCAACCATAACCCATAACCTTAACAATAACTCTACAGACCTAACTACTGTATAACTCAACAACCCCAACCATAAGCTTAAAGCCCTAACCCTGACCTTACAAATCGAACCATAACTCTACAGCCCTAACTCTAACATTACAGCTCTAACTCTGACCCAGCAGCCCCAACCATAATCCTACAGCCCTAACCATGGCCCCACAGCCCCAACTCTGACCCAGCCGCCATGACCTTGACCCTACAGACCAAATATAACCCAAAAGCTATAACCCTGATCCAACAGCCCTAATCCTGGCCTTACAGTTCTAACCATAACCCAACAGCCCTAACTATAGCCCTGCAGCCCTAACCATAAGCCAACAGCCCTAACTATAGCCCTACAGCCCTAACCATAAGCCAACAGCCCTAACTATAGCCCTGCAGCCCTAACCATAAGCCAACAGCCCTAACTATAGCCCTACAGCCATAACTATAGCCCTACAGCCCTAACCATAAGCCAACAGCCCCAACTTTAACCCAACAGGCTTAACCGTAACCCTACTGCCCAAATGATAAGCTAACAGCCTTAACCACAACTATACAGTCCTAACCCTGACCTTAAGGCCTCATTATTATTATTATTATTATTATTATTATACAGGACACTGGATGTTTTTACAGCAGCTGTTTTTGGTTTCAGGAGTTTTTATTTTGCAGCCAGTAAACTCCCCAGCATGTTATCCTATGTGTCCATGTGCACATAGGCTGTTATCAGCATTTTTTGGCATAGGCGTTTTCTGGCTGGAAAAAACCTCAGAACTTATGGGTTTTAAGATGCGTTTTTCAGCTGTAAAAATGCTCTAGCTCTGATAAAAGCTTAAAAACGCTAAAAAACGCAAAAAAACGCTGAAAACTGTGGATATCAGCGCTTGCTAAAAAAAAGCTAAAAACCGCTATAGCTAAGAAACGCTGAAAAACGCTACTGCAAAAACGCTGCAAAACTCAATATCAAGCTAATGCTTCTGGCGTTTTTATAACGTCCAGTGTGCATGACTACAACCCTAACTCTGAACCAGCATCCCTAGCCTTGACCCTGACCCTGGACCCTTAACCATAACCAAACAGCCCTAACTGTAGCCCTACAGCCCCTAGCTCACAGCTCTAACCACAAGCCAACAGCCCTAATCATAACCCTACAGCCCTAACTATAACCCTACAGCCCTAATCATAACCCTACAGCCCTAACTATAACCCTACAGCCCTAATCAAAACCCTACAGCCCTAACTATAACCCTACAGCCCTAATCATAACCCATACAGCCCTAACTATAACCCTGCAGCCCTAACTATAACCCTGCAGCCCTAACTATAACCCTACAGCCATAATCATAACCCTACAGCCCTAACTATAACCCTACAGCCCTAATCATAACCCTACAGCCCTAACTATAACCCTGCAGCCCTAACTATAACCCTGCAGCCCTAATCATAACCCTACAGCCCTAATCATAACCCTACAGCCCTAACTATAACCCTACAGCCCTAATCATAACCCTACAGCCCTAACTATAACCCTGCAGCCCTAACTATAACCCTGCAGCCCTAATCATAACCCTACAGCCCTAATCATAACCCTACAGCCCTAACTATAACCCTACAGCCCTAATCATAACCCTACAGCCCTAACTATAACCCTACAGCCCTAACTATAACCCTGCAGCCCTAACTATAACCCTACAGCCCTAATCATAACCCTACAGCCCTAATCATAACCCTACAGCCCTAACTATAACCCTACAGCCCTAATCATAACCCTACAGCCCTAACTATAACCCTGCAGCCCTAACTATAACCCTACAGCCATAATCATAACCCTACAGCCCTAATCATAACCCTACAGCCCTAACTATAACCCTGCAGCCCTAACTATAACCCTACAGCCCTAATCATAACCCTACAGCCCTAATCATAACCCTACAGCCCTAACTATAACCCTACAGCCCTAATCATAACCCTACAGCCCTAACTATAACCCTGCAGCCCTAACTATAACCCTGCAGCCCTAACTATAACCTTACAGCCCTAACTATAACCCTGCAGCCCTAACTATAACCCTGCAGCCCTAACTATAACCTTACAGCCCTAACTATAACCTTACAGCCCTAACTATAACCCTGCAGCCCTAACTATAACCCTGCAGCCCTAACTATAACCTTACAGCCCTAACTATAACCTTACAGCCCTAACTATAACCCTACAGCCCTAACTATAACCTTACAGCCCTAACTATAACCCTGCAGCCCTAACTATAACCCTGCAGCTCTAATCCTAACTCTACAGCATTCTTTCTGACCCTACAGCAATAACAACTCTACAAACATAACTCAATAAATCAATAATTCCACAGCCTTAACCCTGGCTCTGAAGCAAAATGTAACGTTGAGAGATAGAGCTTAATTTGGGAGCAAGGTTAAGGGTCAGATGGTAAATTGAGGATTAGGGTAAATTTTTGGGCATTTAAATATGAGGTGATTATTGGCATCCCAAAGCATCTCAAAGGAGGCATTAGACTGCAATGCCTCCCTGACATCGAGTGCCTCCACATAGGTATAGCATTTTCTATAGGCACTAAGTTGAAACTTACAAGGCCCCATTCTGGCTGCTCCAGTAGCTGTTCCAAGTCTATGTTTTTTATCTGTACTGTGATGACCTATCAGAACATATTCTGGACAGCAATGGTGTCTGAAAGTCTAAGGTTTGACCTTGTTCTTTGTCTGACCTACAGGTGACTGCTTTTAGTGTGGCCAGTCAGAAGATTGTCCCTGGCTACCCCAAGGCCATCACTGACCTCTTCCCTCCATACATCCCTGGAGACCACCCCCTAAGTGACCTGGATGCCGTGTACTTCTCGTTCGCCCACCAGACAATATTTTTCATCAAGGACACCTATGTGTGGAGGATGGCCAGGAGCAAAGAGAACCCAGACGTTCCCCATAATGCATTGCTTCCACGACTTCCAGTCAATGAGCAGTGGCTTGATATCTGTGATGTTCATCCCTCGATGCTTACAGTCCAAAGAAGATGAACTCTGACTAACAGACCAATAATATGGAGCTGACTAAGATTCAGAGGGCCCCTGTTCTCCACACTAATACTGAGCCTGCACAAGATTCTGAGGGCCCCCGTTCTCCACAATAATACTGAGCCTACAGAAGATTCTGAAGGCCATGTTCTCCACAATAATCCTGAGCCAACACAAGATTCTGAGGGTCCCTGTTCTCCACTATAGTATGGAGCCAACACAAGATTCTGAGGGTCCCTTTTCTCCACAATAATATGGAGCCAACACAAGATTCTGAGGGTCCCTGTTCTCCACAATAATATGGAGCCAACACAAGATTCTGAGGGCCCCTGTTCTCAACAATAACACTGGGCCAACACAAGATTCTGAGGGCCCCTGTTCTCAACAATAACACTGAGCCAACACAAGATTCTGAGGGCCTCTGTTCTCCACAATAATACTAAGCCTACAGGAGGTTCTGAGTGTCCCTGTTCTGCACAATAACACTGAGAATACACAAGATTCTGAGGGCCCCTGTTCTCTACAATAACACTGAGCCAACACAAGATTCTTAGGGCCACTGTTCTCCACAATAACACTGAGCCTACCAAAGATTCTGAGGGCCCCTGTTCTTCAAAATATTACTTAGCCAACACAAGATTCTGAGGGCCCCTGTTCTCTACAATAACACTGAGCCAACACAAGTTTCTGAGGGCCCCTGTTCTCCACAAAAATACTGCGCCAACACAAGATTCTGAGGATCCCTGTTCCCCACAATAACACTAAGCCTACACAACATTCAGAGGGCCCCTGCTCTCTTCAAAAACACTGAGCCAACACAAGATTCTGAGGGACCCTGTTTTCCAAAATATTACTGAGCCAACACAAGATTCTGAGGGCCCCTGTTCTCCACAATAACATTAGGCCTACAAAAGTTTCCAGGGCCCCCGTTCTCAACAAAAATACTAAGCCAACACAAGATTCTGAGGGCCCCTGTTCTCCACAATAACACTGAGTCTACACAAGGTTCTGAGGGCCCCTGTTCTCCGAAATAATACTTACCAACACAAGATTCTGAGGGCCCCTGTTCTCCACAATAACACTGAGCCTACACAAGTTTCCAAGGGCCCCTGTTCTCCACAATAACACTGAGCCTGCACAAGATTCAGAGGGCCCCTGTTCTCCACAATAACACTGAGCCAACACAAGATTCTCAGGGCCCCTGTTCTCCACAATAATACTCAGCCAACACAAGATTCTGAGGGCCCCTGTTCTCCGCAATAACACTGAGCCTACACATGATTCGGAGAGCCCCTGTTCTCCACAATAACACTGAGCCTACACGAGTTTCCAAGAGCCCCTGTTCTCCACAATAACACTGAGGCTACACAAGTTTCTGAGGGTCCCTGTTCTCCACAATAACACAGAGCCTACACAACATTCAGAGGGCCCCTGCTCTCTTCAAAAACACTGAGCCAACACAAGATTCTGAGGGACCCCGTTTTCCAAAATATTACTGAGCCAACAAAAGATTCTGAGGGCCCCTGTTCTCCACAATAACACTAAGCCTACACAAGTTTCCAGGGCCCCTGTTCGCCACAAAAATACTGAGCCAACACAAGATTCTGTGGGCCCCTGTTCTCCACAATAACACTGAGTCTACACAAGATTCTGAGGGCCCCTGTTCTCCACAATACTCCTGAGCCAACAAAAGATTCTGAGGGCCCCTGTTCTCCACAATAACACTGAGCCTACACATGATTCGGAGAGCCCCTGTTCTCCACAATAACACTGAGCCAACACAAGATTCAGAGAGCCCCTGTTCTCCACAATAACACTGAGCCAACACAAGATTCTGAGAGCCCCCTGTTCTCAACAATAACACTGAGCCTACACAAGTTTCCAAGAGCCACTGTTCTCCACAACAACACTGTGCCTACACAAGTTTCTGAGGGTCCCTGTTCTCCACAATAACACCGAGCCTGCACAAGATTCTGAGGGCCCCTGTTCTCCACAATAATACTCAGCCAACACAAGATTCTGAGGGCCCCTGCTCCCCACAATAATCCTGAGCCAATACAAGATTCTGAGGGCCCCTGTTCTCCACAATAATCCTGAGCCTACACATGATTCGGAGAGCCCCTGTTCTCCACAATAACACTGAGCCTACACATGATTCGGAGAGCCCCTGTTCTCCACAATAACACTGAGCCTACACAAGATTCAGAGAGCCCCTGTTCTCCACAATAACACTGAGCCTGCACAAGTTTCCAAGAGCCCCTGTTCTCCACAATAACACCGAGCCTGCACAAGTTTCTGAGGGTCCCTGTTCCCCACAATAACACTGAGCCTGCACAAGATTCTGAGGGCCCCCTGTTCTCCACAATAATACTGAGCCAGATTCAGAGGACCCCTGTTCTCCATACAAAAGTCACAATAACACCACAGACTAAGCCAATGGTTCTATGTGTAGATGGCGCTTTATCTGGATTACAATATTTTGTCTTCCAGAGAATGACTGAAGATACCAACAGTCTTGGTGCCAGACTCTTTTAACCCTGAACATCCTGGGGGTCTCTGCAGGCTGAAATGATGGTCTATTGTGTTCCTTCTATGTCTCCCCCCCCACTCTTCTTCCATGCCCATTTATTCTCTCATTCCATCCCCTCCCCCCATTGGCACTTTATAATGTCTGATGAAATTCAGTAGCATAGGAACCCACCAGACATCTGATGTTGGGTGCAGCTTCTAGTGTCTGGTGGCAAGCCTCCAGTATATATCCTGGCAATTGCAAGAACTGGGGCAAAGTCATGGACATGCTGTACTCCTGTAGATGTTAGAGGGCCCAGCCAGTTGTTGGGTCCTCCAGAGGTAGCAGCAGCAGACCTGAGATCTGCCCTAGGCTGAGGAGCTCCACCGTGAACTGCCACCTCCACTGTTCTGGCAGGACTATGCATACAAGAAGAGCACCCCTAGTGGGCAGGCTCTTACTGATCTCATCCTAGACGTGGGTCCCTGCATGAAATAATCAGCATGGCGAGCTCTAGATATGTAATATGTACTACCTGAATACGACATTCCTTAGTTTTAGGAAAAACTCAGACAGACAAGGCAATGTTTTACTGCTGCAATAAATTATCATATTAATAACTTTTGTGTCATTACTGATTTTCTATGTGATTAGAGTATTAAACCATTAGATGAACGCCCCACCCAGGCCACAAGTGGGAGTCTATTGGGTCAAGTCACATGCTGGAAAATATCTTTATGACTCCCACACTCCATAGTTACTGCTCTGTTTCCACTTAAAATGGAGTGTATCTGCCCACCTTGGGGTGTACATATCCATTGCAGGGTGTATCTGCCCACCACCTTGGCATGTAACTGCTCAACTAATGGTGTGCCCACCCATCACAAGGTGTATCTACCTACCCTGGGGTGTACCATCCATTACAGGGTGTATGTGCCCACCCTGGGGTGTACCATCCATTACAGGGTGTATCTGCCCACCCTGGGGTGTACCATCCATTACAGGGTGTATCTGCCCACCCTGGGGTGTACCATCTATTGCAGGGTGTATCTGCCCACCCTGGGGTGTACCATCCATTGCAGGGTGTATCTGCCTACCTTGGTGTACAGTGTATCTGCTCACCTTTTGGTATACCCAAACCATCACAAGGTGTATCTGCCACCACTCATCCATTCCTCCTCAGAAGTCTATGGTGGTGGTCAGCCTGTAGGCACATTGAATTCTCGGACAGTGAAGACACTCCCAATGGTGCAGATGGTGCCACCACTCCTCTGTAGACGAGTGACGTCATCTATCCTGGAGGAGGACACCATCATCCCTCCTGTAATATTTCTACATAACACAGGAGATAAGACAATCCTTCAGGAATCTTATTTTACCCAAAACATGGCTGGAGCGATGCCAGAGCACCAAATAAACATGTGACAGAAAGAAGATGAGACCCAGATATCTTTTAAATCTCTGTATTCTTTGGGTGTAATCTGTACAGAGAGTATATGGGGGGGGGGGGGGGGGGGCGGTCACCCTGGAAAATAGAACAAAAGGATTGCTACAATATACTATTGGAGAAGATACAATGTAGAAGAAGCAGATCTTACAAAGAGAGACAAGCTTATTCCTCCCTTTGATCCAAGTGACCACCATTGCTGAGGATGCAGGTAAGTGTAGATTCAGGCAAGTGTGAATTTACTAATGAGTGGACTGTAGAGTCAGAAAGGTCTGGATTCAGGTAGGTGTGGACTCACGGAGGTGTAGACTCAGATGTTAGCCGGGGGCTTTCACACTGGAGCGGTACGCTTGCAGGAAGTTAAAAAAACTCCTGCAAGCCACATCTTTGGAGCGGTGAAGGAGCGGTGTATACTCCGCTCCTTCGCCGCTCCTGCCCATTGATCTGAATGGGCACCGCTGCAGAACCGCCGGCAAAGCGCCTACAATTTCCCGCAATTCCATTTTCGTATAATCCTGTATGAAACTTTCAGACATTCGGATGGAAACTTCATCAATAATATCTCATCCTAATTTGGGAACAGGAAGAATTCTGTTCCGTCTATGACACAAACGATTTCACTATGGTCTAAGGCTCCAAGGCTTTTAAGAAGGCTTTTAGTGATATTGTCCTTGTAATAAAAATACACTTTTCTACCAAAAAAGGAAGATATACATAAGACAAACACGCCCACACTAAAAATAGTTATCTTTTGATGTAGAGGATGTAGCAGATGTAATCACACTATCACAGAAGTGGAGCATCTGCAGATTTGAATAATTTAATGGTGACTAAAGAATGAAGGGAAGTGTAAAGACTCGGGTCGTATTTGCCAGCAGGTTGCTGTATAACATTTTAGAGCTGGTCATGAATGATTTTGGCTGCCACAACAAACACTAACCTGGAAGTTTGCCTGGCGGCTCAAAACTCGCGGCCCTCGTGGGTGGGAGGAGGCTCGGGAGGAGAACTGGAGAAGTCGGGCTGCTGGCAATGTGCTGCAGTGGCTGCGGGAGTAGTCAGGGGGCCCCGGGACTGGCACTGACTGGGCACAGGCTGGATCCTGGCCTACCAGCAGTGTCACTACCAGTCAGGACTGAGAATGAAGACGCTCGTCGCTCTGGTGTGGCTGCTCTCTCTCTCTCTCTCTGCTGCTGCGGCCGGAGGCACAGAAGGAGAGAGGAGGTGGGTGGAACTCGGAGGTGCGCTGCTCAGCTGTAGGGTGCCCACGTGTCAGCCGACATCACTGGTTGCTAGACACAGGGCGGCCCTAGCCTAGCAACCAGTTCGGCAAATGATTATCAGGGTGGCGGACTGGCGGTGTATTTTTTTTTTTTTTATTCCGGGACACTGTATTGTCCCGGAATGAAGGTGCCCGGGACATGGGACAAAAATCACAATTAAGGGACAATCCCGGGCAAACCGGGACATGTGGGCACCCTAGCTCAGGTAGGTGTGGATTTAGGTGGTAGTTAATCAGGTAGGTGTGGATATGGTGGGAGTGGACTCAGGTGGGGTCTGGAAAGGTCTGGATTTAGGTTGATGTTGATGTAGGTAGGTCTAGACTCAGGTAGTTGATGACTCAGATGGGTGTGAATCAGGTGGGTGTGTGTAGCAAGGTCCCAGGCCTCCTTTGGTTCAATGGGAACATTCAGGGCCAGAGACAGCTGACATCCTTCTGTATATCGTGGGTTGTGAGGCACGGTGGGTGCAAAGTAGCTAAAGTTATTGGGCACCAGACACTTCTTGAATGCAAAAGAGAGTTTATTTCTCCTAACAAACTTTCGAGGGAGAGAGGGTTAAGGCTAGGACTCCCTTAGGTAGTTGCAAGTGCAATTGGCAGACTCTGAGACTTTAACACAGTGGTTCTCAACTCCAGTCCTCAGGACCCACCAACAGGCCAGGTTTGCAAGATAGCTGAAATACAACACAGGTGATATCATTTGCTGCTCAGTGATTGCAGTATTCTAGTCTGCAACTCCCCAAGGTAATACTTAAAATCTGACCTGTTGGTGGGTCCCGAGGACTGGAGTTGAGAACCACTGCTTTAACAGGAGGAGAGCCATGCAGTGAAAGGCATCCAGCAAGATGCCACATGTGCCTGTGTAGGAATGCTGTTTCCTATGGCAACAGTCTTTAACAGTTTCTAACACAAAGTATAACAGTTCTTTCACTTTCACTACAATCACTCCTTGTAGGTCTTCAGCACACTCTCTCTAATCTCTCACTAGACCCTCTGATTTACTGCCACTGAATCCCTTGAGCTCCTCCAATCTTCACGGTTGTACCTTCCTCAAGCGTCACCCCCGCTACTCTGCTGGGTCCCTAGATTGGCACTCTAGATACCTCTCAAGCTTCACCCCACTGGCCTGCTCAGTTCCTGGCTTGACACACAAGGCTACTCTGCAAGTGTCACGTCCGCTGGTTGGGTCCCTGGCTTGATACCCACTGAAGTTTCCTGATTCTAGGTAGGTGTAGATTAGGTGGGTGTGAATCAGCTGGATGTGGATCAGGTAGGTAAGGATCAGGTGGGTGGGGATCAGGTAGGGTTTGTTCAGGTAGAGGTGGGTCATGTTGGTGTTGGATCAGGTAGGTGTAAATCAGGTAGGTATGGATCAGGTAGGTTTGGATCAGGTGGGTGTGGATCAGGTAGGTATGGATCAGGTAGGTGTGGATCAGGTGGGTGTGGATCAGGTAGGTTATGATCAGGTAGGTGTTGATTAGGTGGGTGATGATCGGGTGAATGTGGATCAGGTGAATGTGGATCAGGTGGGTGTGGATCAGGTAGGTGATGATCAGGTGGGTGTGGATCAGGTAGGTGTGGATCAGGTGGGTGTGGATCAGGTGGGTGTGGATCAGGTAGGTGTGGATCAGGTTGGTATGGATCAGGTGGGTGATGAGATCAGGGGGGTGTGGATCAGTTCGGTTTCGATCAGGTGGGTGTGCATCAGGTAGGTATAGATCAGGTAGGTGTGGATCCGGTGGGTGTGGATCAGGTAGATGTGCATCAGGTGGGTGTGGATCAGGTAGGTGTAGATCAGCTAGGTGTGTATCAGGTGGGTGTAGATCAGGTAGGTGATGATCAGGTAGATGCGGATCAGGTGGGTGTGGATCAGGTGGGTGTGGATCAGGTAGGTGTGGATCAGGTGGGTGTGGATCAGGTAGGTGTTGATCAGGTAGGTGTGGATCAGGTAGGTGTTGATCAGGTAGGTGTGGATCAGGTGGTTATGGATCAGGTAGCTGTAGATCAGGTAGGTGATGATCAGGTAGGTGTGGATTAGGTGGGTGTGGATCAGGTAGGTGATGATCAGGTAGGTATGGATCAGTTAGGTGTGGATCAGGTGGGTGTGGATCAGGTAGGTGTGGATCAGATGGGTGATGATCAGGTAGGTGATGATCAAGTGGGTGTGATCAGGTTGGTGTGGATCAGGTAGGTGATGATCAGGTGGGTGTGGATCAGGTAGGTGTAAATCAGGTAGGTATGGATCTGGTAGGTGATGATAAGATAGGTGTGGATCAGGTAGGTCTGATCTGATAGGTGATGATCAGGTAGGTGTGGATCAGGTAGGTGATGATCAGGTAGGTGTGGATCAGGTAGGTATGGATCAGGTAGGTGTGGCTCAGGTAGGTGAGGATCAGGTGGGTGTGGATCAGGTAGGTGTGGATCAGGTGGGTGTGGAGCAGGTAGGTGATGATCAGGTAGATGCTGATCAGGTGGGTGTGGATCACGTGGGTGTGGATCAGGTAGGTGTGGATCAGGTGGGTGTGGATCAGGTAGGTGTTGATCAGGTGGGTGTGGATCAGGTGGGTGTGGATCAGGTAGGTGTAGATTAGGTGGGTGTTGATGAGTTGGGTGTGGAACAGGTAGGTGATGATCAGGTGGGGGTGGATCAGGTAGGTGTGGGTCAGGTAGGTATAGATCAGGTAGGTGTGGATCAGGTAGGTGTGGATCAGGTGGATTTGGATCAGGTAGGTGTGGATCAGATGGTTGTGGATCAGGTAGGTGATGATCAGGTGGGTATGGATCAGGTGACTGTGGAACAGGTAGGTGATGATCAGGTGGGTGTGGATCAGGTAGGTGATGAGATCAGGTAGGTGTAAATCAGGTAGGTGTGCATTAGGTAAGTGATGATCAGGTAGGTGTAGATCAGGTTTAGTGAGGATCAGGTAGGTGTGGATCAGGCAGGAGCAGATCAAGTAGGTATTGATAAGGTGGGTGTGGATCAGGTAGGTATGGATCAGGTAGGTGTGGATCAGGTGGGTGTGGATCAGGTAGGTGTAGATTAGGTGGGTGTGGATGAGTTGGGTGTGGATCAGGTGGGTATGGATCAGGTGGGTGTGGATCAGGTAGGTGATGATCAGTAGGTGTAGATTCAGATAGGTGTGGATTAGGTGGGTGTGAATCAGGTGGATGTGGATCAGATAGGTATGGATCGGGTAGGTGTGGATCAGGTAGGGTTTGTTCAGATAGATGTGGGTCAGGTGGGTGTTGGATCAGGTAGCTGTGGATCAGTTAGGAGCAGATCAGGTAGGTATGGATCAGGTAGGTGTAGATCAGGTGGGTGTGGATCAGGTAGGTATGGATCAGGTAGGTGTGGATCAGGTGGGTGTGGATCAGGTAGGTTATGATCAAGTAGGTTTGGATTAGGTGGGTGTGATGAGTTGGGTGTGGATCAGGTGGGTGTGGATCAGGTTGGTATGGATCAGGTGAGTGATGAGATCAGGTGGGTGTGGATCAGGTAGGTTATGATCGGGTGAATGTGGATCAGGTGAATGTGAATCAGGTGGGTGTGGATGAGGTAGGTGATGATCAGGTGGGTGTGGATCAGGTAGGTGTGGATCAGGTGGGTGTGGATCAAGTAGGTGTTGATCAGGTTGGTATGGATCAGGTGGGTGATGAGATCAGGTGGGTGTGGATCGGTTAAGTGTGGATCCGGTGGGTGTGGATCAGGTAGGTGTAGATCAGGTAGCTGTGTATCAGGTGGGTGTAGATCAGCTAGGTGTGGATTAGGTAGGTGATGATCAGGTAGATGCTGATCAGGTGGGTGTGGATCAGGTGGGTGTGGATCAGGTAGGTGTGGATCAGGTGGATGTGGATCAGGTAGGTGTTGATCAGGTAGGTGTGGATCAGGTGGGTGTGGATTAGGTAGGTGATGATCAGGTAGGTGATGATCGGGTGGGTGTGGACTCAGGTAGGTGTGGATCAGGTGGGTGTGGACTCAGGTAGGGTTTGTTCAGGTAGGTGTGGGTCAGGTGGGTGTTGAACTGGTAGGTGATGATCAGGTAGGGGTGGATTAGGTGGGCGTGGATCAGTTGGGTGTGGATCAGGTAGGTGTGGATCAGGTAGTGATGATCAGGTAGGTGTGGATCAGGTGGGTGTTGATCAGGTGGGTGTGAATCAGGTAGGTGATGAGATCAGGTAGGTGTAAATCAGGTAGGTATGGATCTGGTAGGTGATGATTAGATAGGTGTGGATCATGTAGGTATGGATCTGGTAGGTGATGATCAGGTAGGTGTGGATCAGGTAGGTGATGATCAGGTAGGTGTGGATCAGGTGGGTGTGGATCAAGTAGGTGTTGATCAGGTTGGTATGGATCAGGTGGGTGATGAGATCAGGTGGGTGTGGATCGGGTAAGTGTGGATCCGGTGGGTGTGGATCAGGTAGGTGTAGATCAGGTAGCTGTGTATCAGGTGGGTGTAGATCAGCTAGGTGTGGATTAGGTAGGTGATGATCAGGTAGATGCTGATCAGGTGGGTGTGGATCAGGTGGGTGTGGATCAGGTAGGTGTGGATCAGGTGGATGTGGATCAGGTAGGTGTTGATCAGGTAGGTGTGGATCAGGTGGGTGTGGATTAGGTAGGTGATGATCAGGTAGGTGATGATCGGGTGGGTGTGGATCAGGTAGGTATGGATCAGGTAGGTGTGGATCAGGTGGGTGTGGATCAGGTAGGTTATGATCAAGTAGGTTTGGATTAGGTGGGTGTGATGAGTTGGGTGTGGATCAGGTGGGTGTGGATCAGGTTGGTATGGATCAGGTGAGTGATGAGATCAGGTGGGTGTGGATCAGGTAGGTTATGATCGGGTGAATGTGGATCAGGTGAATGTGAATCAGGTGGGTGTGGATGAGGTAGGTGATGATCAGGTGGGTGTGGATCAGGTAGGTGTGGATCAGGTGGGTGTGGATCAAGTAGGTGTTGATCAGGTTGGTATGGATCAGGTGGGTGATGAGATCAGGTGGGTGTGGATCGGGTAAGTGTGGATCCGGTGGGTGTGGATCAGGTAGGTGTAGATCAGGTAGCTGTGTATCAGGTGGGTGTAGATCAGCTAGGTGTGGATTAGGTAGGTGATGATCAGGTAGATGCTGATCAGGTGGGTGTGGATCAGGTGGGTGTGGATCAGGTAGGTGTGGATCAGGTGGATGTGGATCAGGTAGGTGTTGATCAGGTAGGTGTGGATCAGGTGGGTGTGGATTAGGTAGGTGATGATCAGGTAGGTGATGATCGGGTGGGTGTGGACTCAGGTAGGTGTGGATCAGGTGGGTGTGGACTCAGGTAGGGTTTGTTCAGGTAGGTGTGGGTCAGGTGGGTGTTGAACTGGTAGGTGATGATCAGGTAGGGGTGGATTAGGTGGGCGTGGATCAGTTGGGTGTGGATCAGGTAGGTGTGGATCAGGTAGTGATGATCAGGTAGGTGTGGATCAGGTGGGTGTTGATCAGGTGGGTGTGAATCAGGTAGGTGATGAGATCAGGTAGGTGTAAATCAGGTAGGTATGGATCTGGTAGGTGATGATTAGATAGGTGTGGATCATGTAGGTATGGATCTGGTAGGTGATGATCAGGTAGGTGTGGATCAGGTAGGTGATGATCAGGTAGGTGTGGATCAGGTGGGTGTGGATCAAGTAGGTGTTGATCAGGTTGGTATGGATCAGGTGGGTGATGAGATCAGGTGGGTGTGGATCGGGTAAGTGTGGATCCGGTGGGTGTGGATCAGGTAGGTGTAGATCAGGTAGCTGTGTATCAGGTGGGTGTAGATCAGCTAGGTGTGGATTAGGTAGGTGATGATCAGGTAGATGCTGATCAGGTGGGTGTGGATCAGGTGGGTGTGGATCAAGTAGGTGTGGATCAGGTGGATGTGGATCAGGTAGGTGTTGATCAGGTAGGTGTGGATCAGGTGGGTGTGGATTAGGTAGGTGATGATCAGGTAGGTGATGATCGGGTGGGTGTGGACTCAGGTAGGTGTGGATCAGGTGGGTGTGGACTCAGGTAGGGTTTGTTCAGGTAGGTGTGGGTCAGGTGGGTGTTGAACTGGTAGGTGATGATCAGGTAGGGGTGGATTAGGTGGGCGTGGATCAGTTGGGTGTGGATCAGGTAGGTGTGGATCAGGTAGTGATGATCAGGTAGGTGTGGATCAGGTGGGTGTTGATCAGGTGGGTGTGAATCAGGCAGGTGATGAGATCAGGTAGGTGTAAATCAGGTAGGTATGGATCTGGTAGGTGATGATTAGATAGGTGTGGATCATGTAGGTATGGATCTGGTAGGTGATGATCAGGTAGGTGTGGATCAGGTAGGTGATGATCAGGTAGGTGTGGATCAGGTAGGTGATGATCAGGTAGGTGTGGATCAGGTAGGTATGGATCAGGTGGGTGTGGATCAGGTAGGTGTGGATCAGGTAGGTGTGGATCAGGTGGGTGTGGATCAGTTAGGTGTGGCTCTAGTGGGTGTGGATCAGGTAGGTGATGATCAGGTAGGTATGGATCAGGTAGGTGTGGATCAGGTGGGTGTGGATCAGGTAGGTGTGGATCAGGTGGGTGTGGATCAGGTGGGTGTGGATCAGGTGGGTGTGGATCAGGTGGGTGTTGATCAGGTGGGTGTGGATCAGGTAGGTGATGAGATCAGGTAGGTGTAAATCAGGTAGGTATGGATCTGGTAGGTGATGATTAGATAGGTGTGGATCATGTAGGTATGGATCTGGTAGGTGATGATCAGGTAGGTGTGGATCAGGTAGGTGATGATCAGGTAGGTGTGGATCAGGTAGGTGATGATCAGGTAGGTGTGGATCAGGTAGGTATGGATCAGGTGGGTGTGGATCAGGTAGGTGTGGATCAGGTAGGTGTGGATCAGGTGGGTGTGGATCAGTTAGGTGTGGCTCTAGTGGGTGTGGATCAGGTAGGTGATGATCAGGTAGGTATGGATCAGGTAGGTGTGGATCAGGTGGGTGTGGATCAGGTAGGTGTGGATCAGGTGGGTGTGGATCAGGTGGGTGTGGATCAGGTAGGTGTGGATCAGGTAGGTGTGGATCAGGTGGGTGTGGATCAGTTAGGTGTGGCTCTAGTGGGTGTGGATCAGGTAGGTGATGATCAGGTAGGTATGGATCAGGTAGGTGTGGATCAGGTGGGTGTGGATCAGGTAGGTGTGGATCAGGTGGGTGTGGATCAGGTGGGTGTGGATCAGGTAGGTGTGGATCAGGTGGGTGTTGATCAGGTGGGTGTGGATCAGGTAGGTGATGAGATCAGGTAGGTGTAAATCAGGTAGGTATGGATCTGGTAGGTGATGATTAGATAGGTGTGGATCACGTAGGTATGGATCTGGTAGGTGATGATCAGGTAGGTGATGATCAGGTAGGTGTGGATCAGGTAGGTATGGATCAGGTGGGTGTGGATCAGGTGGGTGTGGATCAGGTAGGTGTGGATAAGGTGGGTGTGGATCAGTTAGGTGTGGATCAGGTGGGTGTGGATCAGGTAGGTTATGATCAAGTAGGTGTGGATCAGGTGGGTGTGGATCAGGTAGGTGTGGATCAGGTAGGTATGGATCAGGTGAGTGATGAGATCAGGTGGGTGTGGATGAGGTAGGTGATGATCGGGTGAATGTGGATCAGGTGAATGTGGATCAGGTGGGTGTGGATGAGGTAGGTGATGATCAGGTGGGTGTGGATCAGGTAGGTGTGGATCAGGTGGGTGTGGATCAAGTAGGTGTTGATCAGGTTGGTATGGATCAGGTGGATGTGGATCGGGTAGGTGTGGATCCGGTGGGTGTGGATCAGGTAGTTGTAGATCAGGTAGCTGTGTATCAGGTGGGTGTAGATCAGCTAGGTGTGGATCGGGTAGGTGATGATCAGGTAGATGCTGATCAGGTGGGTGTGGATCAGGTGGGTGTGGATCAGGTAGGTGTGGATCAGGTGGATGTGGATCAGGTAGGTGTTGATCAGGTAGGTGTGGATCAGGTGGGTGTGGATTAGGTAGGTGATGATCAGGTAGGTGATGATCAGGTGGGTGTGGACTCAGGTAGGTGTGGATCAGGTGGGTGTGGACTCAGGTAGGGTTTGTTCAAGTAGGTGTGGGTCAGGTGGGTGTTAAACAGGTAGGTGATGATCAGGTAGGTGTGGATTAGGTGGGCGTGGATCAGTTGGGTGCGGATCAGGTAGGTGTGGATCAGGGAGTGATGATCAGGTAGGTGTGGATCAGGTGGGTGTTGATCAGGTGGGTGTGGATCAGGTAGGTGATGAGATCAGGTAGGTGTAAATCAGGTAGGTATGGATCTGGTAGGTGATGATTAGATAGGTGTGGATCATGTAGGTATGGATCTGGTAGGTGATGATCAGGTAGGTGTGGATCAGGTAGGTGATGATCAGGTAGGTGTGGATCAGGTAGGTATGGATCAGGTAGGTGTGGATCAGGTGGGTGTGGATCAGGTAGGTGTGGATTAGGTAGGTGTGGATCAGGTGGGTGTGGATCAGTTAGGTGTGGCTCAGGTGGATGTGGATCAGGTAGGTGATGATCAGGTAGGTATAGATCAGGTAGGTATGGATCAGGTAGGTGTGGATCAGGTGGGTGTGGATCAGGTAGGTGTGGATCAGGTAGGTGTGGATAAGGTGGGTGTGGATCAGTTAGGTGTGGATCAGGTGGGTGTGGATCAGGTAGGTTATGATCAAGTAGGTGTGGATCAGGTGGGTGTGGATCAGGTAGGTATGGATCAGGTGAGTGATGAGATCAGGTGGGTGTGGATGAGGTAGGTGATGATCGGGTGAATGTGGATCAGGTGAATGTGGATCAGGTGGGTGTGGATGAGGTAGGTGATGATCAGGTGGGTGTGGATCAGGTAGGTGTGGATCAGGTGGGTGTGGATCAAGTAGGTGTTGATCAGGTTGGTATGGATCAGGTGGGTGTGGATCGGGTAGGTGTGGATCCGGTGGCTGTGGATCAGGTAGGTGTAGATCAGGTAGCTGTGTATCAGGTGGGTGTAGATCAGCTAGGTGTGGATCGGGTAGGTGATGATCAGGTAAATGCTGATCAGGTGGGTGTGGATCAGGTGGGTGCAGATCAGGTAGGTGTGGATCAGGTGGATGTGGATCAGGTAGGTGTTGATCAGGTAGGTGTGGATCAGGTGGGTGTGGATTAGGTAGGTGATGATCAGGTAGGTGATGATCAGGTGGGTGTGGACTCAGGTAGGTGTGGATCAGGTGGGTGTGGACTCAGGTAGGGTTTGTTCAAGTAGGTGTGGGTCAGGTGGGTGTTGAACAGGTAGGTGATGATCAGGTAGGTGTGGATTAGGTGGGCGTGGATCAGTTGGGTGTGGATCAGGTAGGTGTGGATCAGGGAGTGATGATCAGGTAGGTGTGGATCAGGTGGGCGTTGATCAGGTGGGTGTGGATCAGGTAGGTGATGAGATCAGGTAGGTGTAAATCAGGTAGGTATGGATCTGGTAGGTGATGATTAGATAGGTGTGGATCATGTAGGTATGGATCTGGTAGGTGATGATCAGGTAGGTGTGGATCAGGTAGGTGATGATCAGGTAGGTGTGGATCAGGTAGGTATGGATCAGGTAGGTGTGGATCAGGTGGGTGTGGATCAGGTAGGTGTGGATTAGGTAGGTTTGGATCAGGTGGGTGTGGATCAGGTAGGTGTGGATTAGGTAGGTGTGGCTCAGGTGGGTTTGGATCAGGTAGGTGATGATCAGGTAGGTATAGATCAGGTAGGTATGGATCAAGTAGGTGTGGATCAGGTGGGTGTGGATCAGGTAGGTGTGGATCAGATGGGTGTGGATCAAGTAGGTGATGATCAGGTGGGTGTGGATCAGGCAGCTGATGATCAGGTGGGTGTGGATGAGATAGGTGATGAGATCAGGTAGGTGTAAATCAGGTAGGTGTGGATCAGGTAGGTGATGATCAGGTAGAGGATCAGGTAGGTGTGGATCAGGTAGGAGCAGATCAGGTAGGTATGGATAAGGTAGGTGTGGATCAGGTGGGTGTGGATCAGGTAGGTATGGATCAGGTAGGTGTGGATCAAGTGGGTGTGGATCAGGTAGGTGTAGATTAGGTGGGTGTGGATGAGTTGGGTGTGGATCAGGTAGGTGATGATCAAGTGGGTGTGGATCAGGTAGGTGTGGATCAGGTAGGTGTGGATCAGGTGGGTGTGGATCAGGTAGGTGTGGTTCAGGTGGGTGTGGGTCAGGTGGGTGTTGAACAGGTAGGTGATGATCAGGTAGGTGTGGATTAGGTGGGTGTGGATCAGGTAGGTGATGATCAGGTAGGTATGGATCAGGTAGGTGTGGATCAGGTGGGTGTGGATCAGGTAGGTGTGGATCAGATGGGTGATGATCAGGTAGGTGATGATCAAGTGGGTGTGATCAGGTGGGTGTGGATCAGGTAGGTGATGATCAGGTGGGTGTGGATCAGGTAGGTGATGAGATCAGGTAGGTGTAAATCAGGTAGGTATGGATCTGGTAGGTGATGATAAGATAGGTGTGGATCAGGTAGGTCTGATCTGATAGCTGATGATCAGGTAGGTGTGGATCAGGTAGGTGATGATCAGGTAGGTGTGGATCAGGTAGGTCTGATCTGATAGCTGATGATCAGGTAGGTGTGGATCATGTAGGTATGGATCTGGTAGGTGATGATCAGGTAGGTGTGGATCAGGTAGGTGATGATCAGGTAGGTGTGGATCAGGTAGGTATGGATCAGGTAGGTGTGGATCAGGTGGGTGTGGATCAGGTAGGTGTGGATTAGGTAGGTGTGGATCAGGTGGGTGTGGATCAGGTAGGTGTGGATTAGGTAGGTGTGGATCAGGTGGGTGTGGATCAGTTCGGTGTGGCTCAGGTGGATGTGGATCAGGTAGGTGATGATCAGGTAGGTATAGATCAGGTAGGTATGGATCAAGTAGGTGTGGATCAGGTGGGTGTGGATCAGGTAGGTGTGGATCAGATGGGTGATGATCAGGTAGGTGATGATCAAGTGGGTGTGATCAGGTGGGTGTGGATCAGGTAGGTGATGATCAGGTGGGTGTGGATCAGGTAGGTGATGAGATCAGGTAGGTGTAAATCAGGTAGGTATGGATCTGGTAGGTGATGATAAGATAGGTGTGGATCAGGTAGGTCTGATCTGATAGCTGATGATCAGGTAGGTGTGGATCAGGTAGGTGATGATCAGGTAGGTGTGGATCAGGTAGGTATGGATCAGGTAGGTGTGGATCAGGTGGGTGTGGATCAGGTAGTTGTGGATCAGGTGGGTGTGGAGCAGGTGGGTGTGGAGCAGGTAGGTGATGATCAGGTAGATGCTGATCAGGTGGGTGTGGATCACGTGGGTGTGGATCAGGTAGGTGTGGATCAGGTGGGTGTGGATCAGGTAGGTGTTGATCAGGTGGGTGTGGATCAGGTGGGTGTGGATCAGGTAGGTGTAGATTAGGTGGGTGTTGATGAGTTGGGTGTGGAACAGGTAGGTGATGATCAGGTGGGTGTGGATCAGATAGGTGTGGGTCAGGTAGGTGTGGATCAGGTGGGTGTGGATCAGGTAGGTGTGGCTCAGGTGGGTGTGGATTAGATAGGTGATGATCAAATAGGTATAGACCAGGTAGGTGTGGATCAGGTAGGTGTGGATCAGGTGGATGTGGATCAGGTAGGTGTGGATCAAATGGGTGTGGATCAGGTAGGTGATGATCAGGTGGGTATGGATCATGTGACTGTGGAACAGGTAGGTGATGAACAGGTGGGTGTGGATCAGGTAGGTGATGAGATCAGGTAGGTGTAAATCAGGTAGGTGTGCATTAGGTAAGTGATGATCAGGTAGGTGTAGATCAGGTTTAGTGACGATCAGGTAGGTGTGGATCAGGCAGGAGCAGATCAAGTAGGTATTGATAAGGTGGGTGTGGATCAGGTAGGTATGGATCAGGTAGGTGTGGATCAGGTGGGTGTGGATCAGGTAGGTGTAGATTAGGTGGGTGTGGATGAGTTGGGTGTGGATCAGGTAGGTGATGATCAGGTGGGTGTGGATCAGGTGGGTGTGGATCAGGTGGGTATGGATCAGGTGGGTGTGGATCAGGTAGGTGATGATCAGTAGGTGTAGATTCAGATAGGTGTGGATTAGGTGAGTGTGAATCAGGTGTATATGGATCAGATAGGTATGGATCAGGTAGGTGTGGATCAGGTAGGGTTTGTTTAGATAGATGTGGGTCAGGTGGGTGTTGGATCAGGTAGCTGTGGATCAGTTAGGAGCAGATCAGGTAGGTATGGATCAGGTAGGTGTAGATCAGGTGGGTGTGGATCAGGTAGGTATGGATCAGGTAGGTGTGGATCAGGTGGGTGTGGATCAGGTAGGTTATGATCAAGTAGGTTTGGATTAGGTGGGTGTGGATGAGTTGGGTGTGGATCAGGTGGGTGTGGATCAGGTTGGTATGGATCAGGTGAGTGATGAGATCAGGTGGGTGTGGATCAGGTAGGTGATGATCGGGTGAATGTGGATCAGGTGAATGTGGATCAGGTGGGTGTGGATGAGGTAGGTGATGATCAGGTGGGTGTGGATCAGGTAGGTGTGGATCAGATGGGTGTGGATCAAGTAGGTGTTGATCAGGTTGGTATGGATCAGGTGGGTGTGGATCAAGTAGGTGTCGATCAGGTTGGTATGGATCAGGTGGGTGATGAGATTAGGTGGGTGTGGATTGGGTAAGTGTTGATCCGGTGGGTGTGGATCAGGTAGGTGTAGATCAGGTAGCTGTGTATCAGGTGGGTGTAGATCAGCTAGGTGTGGATTAGGTAGGTGATGATCAGGTAGATGCTGATCAGGTGGGTGTAGATCAGGTGGGTGTGGATCAGGTAGGTGTGGATCAGGTGGATGTGGATCAGGTAGGTGTTGATCAGGTAGGTGTGGATCAGGTGGGTGTGGATCAGGTAGGTGATGATCAGGTGGGTGTGAATCAGGTAGGTGTGGATCAGCTGGGTGTGGATCAGGTGGGTGTGGATCAGGTAGGTGTGGATTAGGTTGGTATGGATCAGGTGAGTGATGAGATCAGGTGGGTGTGGATCAGGTAGGTGTGGATCAGGTGGGGGTGGATCAGGTAGGTATAGATCAGGTAGGTGATGATCGGGTGAATGTGGATCAGGTGAATGTGGATCAGGTGGGTGTGGATCAGTTAGGTGATGATCAGGTGGGTGTGGACACAGGTAAGTGTGGATCAGGTGGGTGTGGACTCACGTAGGGTTTGTTCAGGTAGCTGTGGGTCAGGTGGGTGTTGAACAGGTAGGTGATGATCAGGTAGGTGTGGATTAGGTGAGTGTGGATCAGTTGGGTGTGGATCGGGTAGGTGTGGATCAGGTAGTGATGATCAAGTCGGTGTGTATCAGGTGGGTTTTGATCAGGTGGGTATGGATCAAGTAGGTGATGATCAGTTAGGTGAGAATCAAGTGGGTGTTGATCAGGTGGGTGTGGATCAGGTAGGCGATGATCAGGTGGGTGTGGAACAGGTAGGTGATGAGATCACGTAGGTGTAAATCAGGCAGGTATGGATCTGGTAGGTGATGATCAGATAGGTGTGGATCAGGTAGGTATGAATCGGGTAGGTGATGATCAGGTAGGTGTGGATCAGGTAGGTGATGACCAGGTAGGTTTGGATCAGGTAGGTATGGATCAGGTAGGTGTGGATTGGGTAGGTGTGGATCAGGTAGCTATGGAACAGGTAGGTGTGGATCAGGTGGGTGTGGATCAGGTAGGTGATAATCAGGTAGGTGTGGATCAGGTAAGTGATGATCTGGTGGGTGTGGATCAGGTAGGTGCGGATCAGGTAGGTGCAGATCAGGTGGGTGTGGAACAGGTAGGTGTGGATCAGGTAGATGTGGATCAGGTAGGTATGGATCAGGTAGGTGATGATCAGGTGGGTGTGGATCAGGTAGGTGATGAGATCAGGTAGGTATGGATCACGTAGGTGATGAGATCAGGTAGATGTAAATCAGGTAGGTGTGGATCAGGTAGGTGATGATCAGTTAGGTGTAGATCAGGTTTAGTGAGGATCAGGTAGGTGTGGATGAGGTAAGAGCATATAAGGTCGGTATGGATCAGATGGGTGTGGATCAGATAGGTGTAGATTAGGTTGGTGTGGATAAGTTGGGTGTAGATCAGGTAGGTGATGATCAGGTGGGTGTGGATTAGGTAGGTGTGGATCAGGTGGGTGTGGATCAGGTAGGTATGGATCAGGTGGGTTTGGATCAGGTAGGTGTGGATCAGGTAGGTTTAGATCAGGTGGATGTGGATCAGGTGGGTGTAGATCAGGTAGGTATGGATCAGGTAGGTGTGGATCAGGTGGGTGTGGATCAGGTAGGTGTTGATCTGGTAGGGTTTGTTCAGGTAGATGTGGGTTAGGTAGGTGTTGGATCAGGGAGGTTTGGATCAGGTAGGAGCAGATCAGGCAGGTATGGATCAGGCAGGAGTGGATCAGGTGGGTGTGGATCAGGTAGGTATGAATCAGGTAGGTGTGGATCAGGTGGGTGTGGATCAGGTAGGTGATGATCAGGTGGGTGTGATTCGGGTAGGTGTGGATCAGGTGGGTGTGGATCAGGTAGGTATGGATCAGTTGGGTGAGGATCAGGTAGGTGTAGATCATATAGATGTAGATCAGGTAGGTGTGGATCAGGTAGATGTGGATCAGGTAGGTATGGATCAGGTAGGTGATGATCAGGTGGGTGTGGATCAGGTAGGTGATGAGATCAGGTAGGTATGGATCACGTAGGTGATGAGATCAGGTAGATGTAAATCAGGTAGGTGTGGATCAGGTAGGTGATGATCAGTTAGGTGTAGATCAGGTTTAGTGAGGATCAGGTAGGTGTGGATGAGGTAGGAGCATATAAGGTCGGTATGGATCAGATGGGTGTGGATCAGATAGGTGTAGATTAGGTTGATGTGGATAAGTTGGGTGTAGATCAGGAAGGTGATGATCAGGTGGGTGTGGATTAGGTAGGTGTGGATCAGGTGGGTGTGGATCAGGTAGGTATGGATCAGGTGGGTTTGGATCAGGTAGGTGTGGATCAGGTAGGTTTAGATCAGGTGGATGTGGATCAGGTGGGTGTAGATCAGGTAGGTATGGATCAGGTAGGTGTTGATCAGGTGGGTGTGGATCAGGTAGGTGTTGATCTGGTAGGGTTTGTTCAGGTAGATGTGGGTTAGGTAGGTGTTGGATCAGGGAGGTTTGGATCAGGTAGGAGCAGATCAGGTAGGTATGGATCAGGCAGGTTTGGATCAGGTGGGTGTGGATCAGGTAGGTATGAATCAGGTAGGTGTGGATCAGGTGGGTGTGGATCAGGTAGGTGATGATCAGGTGGGTGTGATTCGGGTAGGTGTGGATCAGGTGGGTGTGGATCAGGTAGGTATGGATCAGTTGGGTGAGGATCAGGTAGGTGTGGATCATATAGATGTAGATCAGGTAGGTGTGCATCAGGTGGATGTGGATCAGGTGGGTGTAGATCAGGTAGGTGTGGATCAGGTGGGTGTGGATGAGTTGGGTGTGGATCAGGTAAATGATGATCAAGTGGGTGTGGATCAGGTAGGTGATGATCAGGTGGGTGTGGATCAGGTAGGTGATGATCAGGTGGGAGCTGATCAGGTAGGTGTGGATCAGTTGGGTGTGGATCAGGTAGGTGATGATCAGGTAGGTGTGGATCAGGTAGGTGATGATCAGGTAGGTTTAGATCAGGTGGGTGTGGATCAGGTAGGTGTGGATCAGGAAGGCGTGGATGAGGTGGGTGTGGATCGGATAGGTGTGGCTCAGGTAGGTGTGGATCAGGTAGTGATGATCAGGTCGGTGTGTATCAGGTGGGTTTTGATCAGGTGGGTATGGATCAGGTAGGTGATGATCAGGTAGGTGATGATCAAGTGGGTGTTGATCTGGTGGGTGTGGATCAGGTAGGCGATGATCAGGTGGGTGTGGATCAGGTAGGTGATGAGATCACATAGGTGTAAATCAGGTAGGTATGGATCTGGTAGGTGATGATCAGATAGGTGTGGATCAGGTAGGTATGGATTGGGTAGGTGATGATTAGGTAGGTGTGGATCAGGTAGGTGATGATCAGGTGGGTGTGGATCAGGTAGGTGCGGATCAGGTGGGTATGGATCAGGTAGGTATGGATCAGGTGGGTGTGGATCAGGTCATTGTGGATCAGGTAGGTGTGGATCAGGTAGGTGTGCATCAGGTGGATGTGGATCAGGTGGGTGTAGATTCAGGTAGGTGTGGATCAGGTAGGTGATGATCAGGTAGGTATGGATCAGGTAGGTGTGGATCAGGTGGATGTGGATCAGATAGGTGTGGATCAGGTGGGTGTGGATCAGGTGGGTGTGAATCAGGTGGATGTGGATCAGGTAGGTGTGGATCAGGTGGGTGTGGATCAGGTAGGTGTGGATCAGGTAAGGTTTGTTCGGGTAGATGTGGATCAGGTGGGTGTTGGATCAGGTAGGTGTGGATAAGGTAGGACCAGATCAGGTAGGTATGGATCAGGCAGGTGTGGATCAGGTTGGTGTGGATCAGGTAGGTATGAATCAGGTAGATGTGGATCAGGTGGGTGTGGATCAGGTAGGTTATGATCAGGTAGGTGTTGATTAGGTGGGTGTGGATGAGTTGGGTGTGGATCAGGTAGGTGATGATCAGGTGGGTGTGGATCAGGTAGGTGATGATCAGGTGGGTGTGGATCAGGTAGGTGATGATCAGGTGAGTGTGGATCAGCTAGGTGATTATCAGGTGGGAGTGGATCAGGTAGGTGTGGATCAGTTGGGTGTGGATCAGGTAGGTGATTATCAGGTAGGTGTGGATCAGGTAGGTGATGATCAGGTAGGTGTGGATCAGTTAGGTGATGATCAGGTAGGTGTGGATTAGGTGGGTGTGAATCAGGTAGGTGTGGATCAGGTAGGTGATGATCAGGTAGGTGTGGATCAGATAGGTGATTATGAGGTAGGTGTGGATCAGGTAGGTGATGATCAGGTAGGTGTGGATGAGGTGGGTGTTGATCAGGTAGGTGTGGATCAGGTAGGTTTGGATCAGGTGGGTGTGGATCAGGTGGGTATGGATCAGGTAGGTGTGGATCAGGTGGGTGTGGATCAGGTGGGTGTGGATCAGGTGGGTGTGGATCAGGTAGGTGTGGATCAGGTGGGTGTGGATCAGGTAGGTATGGATCAGGTAGGTGTGGATTGGGTGGGTGTAGATTAGGTGGGTGTGGATGAGTTGGGTGTGGATCAGGTGGGTGATCAGGTGGGTGTGGATCAGGTAGGTGTGGATCAGGTAGCTATGGATCAGGTGGGTATGAATCAGGTGGGTATGGATCAGGTAGGTGTAGATCAGGTAGGTGTGCATCAGGTGGATGTGGATCAGGTGGGTGTAGATCATGTAGGTGTGGATCAGGTAGGTGTAGATTCAGGTAGGTGTAGATTCAGGTAGGTGTGGATTAGGTGGGTGTGAATCAGGTGGATGTGGATATGGTACGTATGGATCAGGTAGGTGTGGATCAGGTAGGTGTGGATCAGGTAGGGTTTGTTCACGTAGATGTGGGATAGGTGGGTGATCATCAGGTAGGTGTGGATCAGGTAGGTGATGATCAGGTAGGTGATGATCAGGTAGGTATGGATCAGGAAGGTGTGAATCAGGTGAGTGTGGATCAGGTAGGTGATGATCAGGTAGGTGATGATCAGGTAGGTGTGGATCAGGTGGGTGTGGATAAGGTGGGTGCGGATCAGGTAGGTGTGGATCAGGTAGGTATGGATCGGGTAGGTATGGATCGGGTGGGTGTGGATCAGGTAGGTGTGGATCAGGTAGGAGAAGATCAGGTAGGTATGGATCAGGTAGGTGTGGATCAGGTGGGTGTGGATCAGGTATTTTTGGATCAGGTGGGTGTGGATCAGGTAGGTGATGATCAGGTAGGTGTGGATCATATGGGTGTGGATCAGGTAGGTTTGGATCAGGTGGGTGTGGATCATGTGGGTGTGGATCGGGCAGGTGTGGATCAGGTAGGTGTGCATCAGGTAGGTGTGCATCAGGTAGGTGTGCATCAGGTGGGTGTGGATCAGGTGGGTATAGATCAGGAAGGTGTGGATCAGGTAGGTGATGATCAGTTAGGTGTAGATTCAGGTAGGTGTTGATCAGGTGGGTGTGAACTCAGGTAGGTGTGGATCAGGTGGGTGTGAATCAGGTAGGTGTTGATCAGGTAGGGTTTGTTCAGGTAGATGTTGGTCAGGTGGGTGTTGAACTGGTAGGTGATGATCAGGTAGGTGTGGATTAGGTGGGTGTGGATCGGGTAGGTGATGATCAGTTGGGTGTGGATCAGGTAGGTGATGATCAGGTAGGTGTGGATCAGGTGGGTGTGGATCAGGTAGGTGTGGATCAGGTAGGTGATGATCAGGTGGGTGTGGATCAGGTGGGTGTGGATCAGGTAGGTGTAGATTAGGTGGGTGTTGATGAGTTGGGTGTGGAACAGGTAGGTGATGATCAGGTGGGTGTGGATCAGGTGGGTGTGGATCAGGTAGGTGTGGCTCAGGTGGGTGTGGATTAGATAGGTGATGATCAGATAGGTATAGACCAGGTAGGTGTGGATCAGGTAGGTGTGGATCAGGTGGATGTGGATCAGGTAGGTGTGGATCAGATGGTTGTGGATCAGGTAGGTGATGATCAGGTGGGTATGGATCAGGTGGGTGTGGATCAGGTAGGTGATGAGATCAGGTAGGTGTAAATCAGGTAGGTGATGAGATCAGGTAGGTGATGAGATCAGGTAGGTGTAAATCAGGTAGGTGTGCATTAGGTAAGTGATGATCAGGTAGGTGTAGATCAGGTTTAGTGAGGATCAGGTAGGTGTGGATCAGGCAGGAGCAGATCAAGCAGGTATTGATAAGGTGGGTGTGGATCAGGTAGGTATTGATCAGGTAGGTGTGGATCAGGTGGGTGTGGATCAGGTAGGTGTAGATTAGGTGGGTGTGGATGAGTTGGGTGTGGATCAGGTGGGTATGGATCAGGTGGGTGTGGATCAGGTAGGTGATGATCAGTAGGTGTAGATTCAGATAGGTGTGGATTAGGTGGGAGTGAATCAGGTGGATGTGGATCAGATAGGTATGGATCAGGTAGGTGTGGATCAGGTAGGGTTTGTTCAGATAGATGTGGGTCAGGTGGGTGTTGGATCAGGTAGCTGTGGATCAGTTAGGAGCAGATCAGGTAGGTATGGATCAGGTAGGTGTAGATCAGGTGGGTGTGGATCAGGTAGGTATGGATCAGGTAGGTGTGGATCAGGTGGGTGTGGATCAGGTAGGTTATGATCAAGTAGGTTTGGATTAGGTGGGTGTGGATGAGTTGGGTGTGGATCAGGTGGGTGTGGATCAGGTGGGTGTGGATCAGGTTGGTATGGATCAGGTGAGTGATGAGATCAGGTGGGTGTGGATCAGGTAGGTGTGGATCAGGTGGGGGTGGATCAGGTAGGTATAGATCAGGTAGGTGATGATCGGGTGAATGTGGATCAGGTGAATGTGGATCAGGTGGGTGTGGATCAGGTAGGTGATGATCAGGTGGGTGTGGACACAGGTAAGTGTGGATCAGGTGGGTGTGGACTCACGTAGGGTTTGTTCAGGTAGCTGTGGGTCAGGTGGGTGTTGAACAGGTAGGTGATGATCAGGTAGGTGTGGATTAGGTGGGTGTGGATCAGTTGGGTGTGGATCGGGTAGGTGTGGATCAGGTTGTGATGATCAAGTAGGTGTGTATCAGGTGGGTTTTGATCAGGTGGGTATGGATCAGGTAGGTGATGATCAGGTAGGTGAGGATCAAGTGGGTGTTGATCAGGTGGGTGTGGATCAGGTAGGCGATGATCAGGTGGGTGTGGATTAGGTAGGTGATGATCAGGTAGGTGATGATCGGGTGGGTGTGGATTCAGGTAGGTGTGGATCAGGTGGGTGTGGACTCAGGTAGGGTTTGTTCAGGTAGGTGTGGGTCAGATGGGTGTTGAACTGGTAGGTGATGATCAGGTAGGGGTGGATTAGGTGGGCGTGGATCAGTTGGGTTTGGATCAGGTAGGTGTGGATCAGGTAGTGATGATCAGGTCGGTGTGGATCAGGTGGGTGTTGATCAGGTGGGTGTGGATCAGGTAGGTGATGAGATCAGGTAGGTGTAAATCAGGTAGGTATGGATCTGGTAGGTGATGATTAGATAGGTGTGGATCATGTAGGTATGGATCTGGGAGGTGATGATCAGGTAGGTGTGGATCAGGTAGGTGATGATCAGGTAGGTGTGGATCAGGTAGGTGATGATCAGGTAGGTGTGGATCAGGTAGGTATGGATCAGGTGGGTGTGGATCAGGTAGGTGTGGATCAGGTAGGTGTGGATCAGGTGGGTGTGGATCAGTTAGGTGTGGCTCTAGTGGGTGTGGATCAGGTAGGTGATGATCAGGTAGGTATGGATCAGGTAGGTGTGGATCAGGTGGGTGTGGATCAGGTAGGTGTGGATCAGGTGGGTGTGGATCAGGTGGGTGTGGATCAGGTAGGTGTGGATAAGATGGGTGTTGATCAGGTGGGTGTGGATCAGGTAGGTGATGAGATCAGGTAGGTGTAAATCAGGTAGGTATGGATCTGGTAGGTGATGATTAGATAGGTGTGGATCATGTAGGTATGGATCTGGTAGGTGATGATCAGGTAGGTGATGATCAGGTAGGTGATGATCAGGTAGGTGTGGATCAGGTAGGTGTGGATCAGGTAGGTGTGGATCAGGTGGGTGTGGATCAGGTAGGTGTGGATCAGGTAGGTGTGGATAAGGTGGGTGTGGATCAGTTAGGTGTGGATCAGGTAGGTTATGAACAAGTAGGTGTGGATCAGGTGGGTGTGGATCAGGTGGGTGTGGATCAGGTGGGTGTGGATCAGGTGGGTATGGATCAGGTGAGTGATGAGATCAGGTGGGTGTGGATGAGGTAGGTGATGATCGGGTGAATGTGGATCAGGTGAATGTGGATCAGGTGGGTGTGGATGAGGTAGGTGATGATCAGGTGGGTGTGGATCAGGTAGGTGTGGATCAGGTGGGTGTGGATCAAGTAGGCGTTGATCAGGTTGGTATGGATCAGGTGGATGTGGATCGGGTAGGTGTGGATCCGGTGGGTGTGGATCAGGTAGGTGTAGATCAGGTAGCTGTGTATCAGTTGGGTGTAGATCAGCTAGGTGTGGATCGAGTAGGTGATGATCAGGTAGATGCTGATCAGGTGGGTGTGGATCAGGTGGGTGTGGATCAGGTAGGTGTGGATCAGGTGGATGTGGATCAGGTAGTGATGATCAGGTAGGTGTGGATCAGGTGGGTGTTGATCAGGTGGGTGTGGATCAGGTAGGTGATGAGATCAGGTAGGTTTAAATCAGGTAGGTATGGATCTGGTAGGTGATGATTAGATAGGTGTGGATCATGTAGGTATGGATCTGGTAGGTGATGATCAGGTAGGTGTGGATCAGGTAGGTGATGATCAAGTAGGTGTGGATCAGTTAGGTGATGATCAGGTAGGTGTGGATCAGGTAGGTATGGATCAGGTGGGTGTGGATCAGGTAGGTGTGGATCAGGTAGGTGTGGATCAGGTGGGTGTGGATCAGTTAGGTGTGGCTCTAGTGGGTGTGGATCAGGTAGGTGATGATCAGGTAGGTATGGATCAGGTAGGTGTGGATCAGGTGTGTGTGGATCAGGTGTGTGTGGATCAGGTGGGTGTGGATCAGGTGGGTGTGGATCAGGTAGGTGTGGATAAGGTGGGTGTTGATCAGGTGGGTGTGGATCAGGTAGGTGATGAGATCAGGTAGGTGTAAATCAGGTAGGTATGGATCTGGTAGGTGATGATTAGATAGGTGTGGATCACGTAGGTATGGATCTGGTAGGTGATGATCAGGTAGGTGATGATCAGGTAGGTGTGGATCAGGTAGGTATGGATCAGGTAGGTGTGGATCAGGTGGGTGTGGATCAGGTAGGTGTGGATCAGGTAGGTGTGGATAAGGTGGGTGTGGATCAGTTAGGTGTGGATCAGGTAGGTTATGATCAAGTAGGTGTGGATCAGGTGGGTGTGGATCAGGTGGGTGTGGATCAGGTGGGTGTGGATCAGGTAGGTATGGATCAGGTGAGTGATGAGATCAGGTGGGTGTGGATGAGGTAGGTGATGATCGGGTGAATGTGGATCAGGTGAATGTGGATCAGGTGGGTGTGGATGAGGTAGGTGATGATCAGGTGGGTGTGGATCAGGTAGGTGTGGATCAGGTGAGTGTGGATCAAGTAGGTGTTGATCAGGTTGGTATGGATCAGGTGGATGTGGATCGGGTAGGTGTGGATCCGGTGGGTGTGGATCAGGTAGGTGTAGATCAGGTAGCTGTGTATCAGGTGGGTGTAGATCAGCTAGGTGTGGATCGGGTAGGTGATGATCAGGTAGATGCTGATCAGGTGGGTGTGGATCAGGTGGGTGTGGATCAGGTAGGTGTGGATCAGGTGGATGTGGATCAGGTAGGTGTTGATCAGGTAGGTGTTGATCAAGTAGGTGTGGATCAGGTGGGTGTGGATTAGGTAGGTGATGATCAGGTAGGTGTGGATCAGGTGGGTGTGGACTCAGGTAGGGTTTGTTCAAGTAGGTGTGGGTCAGGTGGGTGTTGAACAGGTAGGTGATGATCAGGTAGGTGTGGATTAGGTGGGCGTGGATCAGTTGGGTGTGGATCAGGTAGGTGTGGATCAGGGAGTGATGATCAGGTAGGTGTGGATCAGGTGGGTGTTGATCAGGTGGGTGTGGATCAGGTAGGTGATGAGATCAGGTAGGTGTAATTCAGGTAGGTATGGATCTGGTAGGTGATGATTAGATAGGTGTGGATCATGTAGGTATGGATCTGGTAGGTGATGATCAGGTAGGTGTGGATCAGGTAGGTGATGATCAGGTAGGTTTGGATCAGGTAGGTATGGATCAGGTAGGTGTGGATCAGGTGGGTGTGGATCAGGTAGGTGTGGATAAGGTGGGTGTTGATCAGGTGGGTGTGGATCAGGTAGGTGATGAGATCAGGTAGGTGTAAATCAGGTAGGTATGGATCTGGTAGGTGATGATTAGATAGGTGTGGATCACGTAGGTATGGATCTGGTAGGTGATGATCAGGTAGGTGATGATCAGGTAGGTGTGGATCAGGTAGGTATGGATCAGGTAGGTGTGGATCAGGTGGGTGTGGATCAGGTAGGTGTGGATCAGGTAGGTGTGGATAAGGTGGGTGTGGATCAGTTAGGTGTGGATCAGGTAGGTTATGATCAAGTAGGTGTGGATCAGGTGGGTGTGGATCAGGTGGGTGTGGATCAGGTGGGTGTGGATCAGGTAGGTATGGATCAGGTGAGTGATGAGATCAGGTGGGTGTGGATGAGGTAGGTGATGATCGGGTGAATGTGGATCAGGTGAATGTGGATCAGGTGGGTGTGGATGAGGTAGGTGATGATCAGGTGGGTGTGGATCAGGTAGGTGTGGATCAGGTGAGTGTGGATCAAGTAGGTGTTGATCAGGTTGGTATGGATCAGGTGGATGTGGATCGGGTAGGTGTGGATCCGGTGGGTGTGGATCAGGTAGGTGTAGATCAAGTAGCTGTGTATCAGGTGGGTGTAGATCAGCTAGGTGTGGATCGGGTAGGTGATGATCAGGTAGATGCTGATCAGGTGGGTATGGATCAGGTGGGTGTGGATCAGGTAGGTGTGGATCAGGTGGATGTGGATCAGGTAGGTGTTGATCAGGTAGGTGTGGATCAGGTGGGTGTGGATTAGGTAGGTGATGATCAGGTAGGTGTGGATCAGGTGGGTGTGGACTCAGGTAGGGTTTGTTCAAGTAGGTGTGGGTCAGGTGGGTGTTGAACAGGTAGGTGATGATCAGGTAGGTGTGGATTAGGTGGGCGTGGATCAGTTGGGTGTGGATCAGGTAGGTGTGGATCAGGGAGTGATGATCAGGTAGGTGTGGATCAGGTGGGTGTTGATCAGGTGGGTGTGGATCAGGTAGGTGATGAGATCAGGTAGGTGTAATTCAGGTAGGTATGGATCTGGTAGGTGATGATTAGATAGGTGTGGATCATGTAGGTATGGATCTGGTAGGTGATGATCAGGTAGGTGTGGATTAGGTAGGTGATGATCAGGTAGGTTTGGATCAGGTAGGTATGGATCAGGTAGGTGTGGATCAGGTGGGTGTGGATCAGGTAGGTGTGGATTAGGTAGGTGTGGATCAGGTGGGTGTGGATCAGTTAGGTGTGGCTCAGGTGGATGTGGATCAGGTAGGTGATGATCAGGTAGGTATAGATCAGGTAGGTATGGATCAGGTAGGTGTGGATCAGGTGGGTGTGGATCAGGTAGGTGTGGATCAGGTAGGTGTGGATAAGGTGGGTGTGGATCAGTTAGGTGTGGATCAGGTGGGTGTGGATCAGGTGGGTGTGGATCAGGTGGGTGTGGATCAGGTGGGTGTGGATCAGGTGGGTGTGGATCAGGTAGGTATGGATCAGGTGAGTGATGAGATCAGGTGGGTGTGGATGAGGTAGGTGATGATCGGGTGAATGTGGATCAGGTGAATGTGGATCAGGTGGGTGTGGATGAGGTAGGTGATGATCAGGTGGGTGTGGATCAGGTAGGTGTGGATCAGGTGGGTGTGGATCAAGTAGGTGTTGATCAGGTTGGTATGGATCAGGTGGGTGTGGATCGGGTAGGTGTGGATCCGGTGGGTGTGGATGAGGTAGGTGTAGATCAGGTAGCTGTGTATCAGGTGGGTGTAGAACAGCTAGGTGTGGATCGGGTAGGTGATGATCAGGTAGATGCTGATCAGGTGGGTGTGGATCAGGTGGGTGCGGATCAGTTAGGTGTGGATCAGGTGGATGTGGATCAGGTAGGTGTTGATCAGGTAGGTGTGGATCAGGTGGGTGTGGATTAGGTAGGTGATGATCAGGTAGGTGATGATCAGGTGGGTGTGGACTCAGGTAGGTGTGGATCAGGTGGGTGTGGACTCAGGTAGGGTTTGTTCAAGTAGGTGTGGGTCAGGTGGGTGTTGAACAGGTAGGTGATGATCAGGTAGGTGTGGATTAGGTGGGCGTGGATCAGTTGGGTGTGGATCAGGTAGGTGTGGATCAGGGAGTGATGATCAGGTAGGTGTGGATCAGGTGGGCGTTGATCAGGTGGGTGTGGATCAGGTAGGTGATGAGATCAGGTAGGTGTAAATCAGGTAGGTATGGATCTGGTAGGTGATGATTAGATAGGTGTGGATCATGTAGGTATGGATCTGGTAGGTGATGATCAGGTAGGTGTGGATCAGGTAGGTGATGATCAGGTAGGTGTGGATCAGGTAGGTATAGATCAGGTAGGTGTGGATCAGGTGGGTTTGGATCAGGTAGGTGTGGATTAGGTAGGTGTGGATCAGGTGGGTGTGGATCAGGTAGGTGTGGATTAGGTAGGTGTGGATCAGGTGGGTGTGGATCAGGTAGGTGATGAGATCAGGTAGGTGTAAATCAGGTAGGTATGGATCTGGTAGGTGATGATTAGATAGGTGTGGATCATGTAGGTATGGATCTGGTAGGTGATGATCAGGTAGGTGTGGATCAGGTAGGTGATGATCAGGTAGGTGTGGATCAGGTAGGTATAGATCAGGTAGGTGTGGATCAGGTGGGTTTGGATCAGGTAGGTGTGAATTAGGTAGGTGTGGATCAGGTGGGTGTGAATCAGGTAGGTGTGGATTAGGTAGGTGTGGATCAGGTGGGTGTGGATCAGTTAGGTGTGGCTCAGGTGGATGTGGATCAGGTAGGTGATGATCAGGTAGGTATAGATCAGGTAGGTATGGATCAAGTAGGTGTGGATCAGGTGGGTGTGGATCAGGTAGGTGTGGATCAGATGGGTGTGGATAAAGTAGGTGATGATCAGGTGGTTGTGGATCAGGCAGCTGATGATCAGGTGGGTGTGGATGAGATAGGTGATGAGATCAGGTAGGTGTAAATCAGGTAGGTGTGGATCAGGTAGGTGATGATCAGGTAGAGGATCAGGTAGGTGTGGATCAGGTAGGAGCAGATCAGGTAGGTATGGATAAGGTAGGTGTGGATCAGGTGGGTGTGGATCAGGTAGGTATGGATCAGGTAGGTGTGGATCAAGTGGGTGTGGATCAGGTAGGTGTAGATTAGGTGGGTGTGGATGAGTTGGGTGTGGATCAGGTAGGTGATGATCAAGTGGGTGTGGATCAGGTAGGTGTGGATCAGGTAGGTGTGGATCAGGTGGGTGTGGATCAGGTAGGTGTGGTTCAGGTGGGTGTGGGTCAGGTGGGTGTTGAACACGTAGGTGATGATCAGGTAGGTGTGGATTAGGTGGGTGTGGATCAGGTAGGTGATGATCAGGTAGGTATGGATCAGGTAGGTGTGGATCATGTGGGTGTGGATCAGATGGGTGATGATCAGGTAGGTGATGATCAAGTGGGTGTGATCAGGTGGGTGTGGATCAGGTAGGTGATGATAAGGTGGGTGTGGATCAGGTAGGTGATGAGATCAGGTAGGTGTAAATCAGTTAGGTATGGATCTGGTAGGTGATGATAAGATAGGTGTGGATCAGGTAGGTCTGATCTGATAGCTGATGATCAGGTAGGTGTGGATCAGGTAGGTGATGATCAGGTAGGTGTGGATCAGGTAGGTGTGGATCAGGTGGGTGTGGATCAGGTAGGTGTGGATCAGGTGGGTGTGGAGCAGGTGGGTGTGGAGCAGGTAGGTGATGATCAGGTAGATGCTGATCAGGTGGGTGTGGATCACGTGGGTGTGGATCAGGTAGGTGAGGATCAGGTGGGTGTGGATCAGGTAGGTGTTGATCAGGTGGGTGTGGAGCAGGTGGGTGTGGATCAGGTAGGTGTAGATTAGGTGGGTGTTGATGAGTTGGGTGTGGAACAGGTAGGTGATGATCAGGTGGGTGTGGATCAGGTAGGTGTGGGTCAGGTAGGTGTGGATCAGGTGGGTGAGGATCAGGTAGGTGTCTCTCAGGTGGGTGTGGATTAGATAGGTGATGATCAGATAGGTATAGACCAGGTAGGTGTGGATCAGGTAGGTGTGGATCAGGTGGATGTGGATCAGGTAGGTGTGGATCAGATGGGTGTGGATCAGGTAGGTGATGATCAGGTGGGTATGGATCAGGTGACTGTGGAACAGGTAGGTGATGATCAGGTGGGTGTGGATCAGGTAGGTGATGAGATCAGGTAGCTGTAAATCAGGTAGGTGTGCATTAGATAAGTGATGATCAGGTAGGTGTAGATCAGGTTTAGTGAGGATCAGGTAGGTGTGGATCAGGCAGGAGCAGATCAAGTAGGTATTGATAAGGTGGGTGTGGATCAGGTAGGTATGGATCAGGTAGGTGTGGATCAGGTGGGTGTGGATCAGGTAGGTGTAGATTAGGTGGGTGTGGATGAGTTGGGTGTGGATCAGGTAGGTGATGATCAGGTGGGTGTGGATCAGGTGGGTGTGGATCAGGTGGGTATGGATCAGGTGGGTGTGGATCAGGTAGGTGATGATCAGTAGGTGTAGATTCAGATAGGTGTGGATGAGGTGAGTGTGAATCAGGTGGATGTGGATCAGATAGGTATGGATCAGGTAGGTGTGGATCAGGTAGGGTTTGTTTAGATAGATGTGGGTCAGGTGGGTGTTGGATCAGGTAGCTGTGGATCAGTTAGGAGCAGATCAGGTAGGTATGGATCAGGTAGGTGTAGATCAGGTGGGTGTGGATCAGGTAGGTATGGATCAGGTAGGTGTGGATCAGGTGGGTGTGGATCAGGTAGGTTATGATCAAGTAGGTTTGGATTAGGTGGGTGTGGATGAGTTGGGTGTGGATCAGGTGGGTGTGGATCAGGTTGGTATGGATCAGGTGAGTGATGAGATCAGGTGGGTGTGGATCAGGTAGGTGATGATCGGGTGAATGTGGATCAGGTGAATGTGGATCAGGTGGGTGTGGATGAGGTAGGTGATGATCAGGTGGGTGTGGATCAGGTAGGTGTGGATCAGGTGGGTGTGGATCAAGTAGGTATTGATCAGGTTGGTATGGATCAGGTGGGTGTGGATCAAGTAGGTGTTGATCAGGTTGGTATGGATCAGGTGGGTGTGGATCAAGTAGGTGTTGATCAGGTTGGTATGGATCAGGTGGGTGATGAGATTAGGTGGGTGTGGATCGGGTAAGTGCTGATCCGGTGGGTGTGGATCAGGTAGGTGTTGATCAGGTGGGTGTGGATCAGGTGGGTGTGGATCAGGTAGGTGTAGATTAGGTGGGTGTTGATGAGTTGGGTGTGGAACAGGTAGGTGATGATCAGGTGGGTGTGGATCAGGTAGGTGTGGGTCAGGTAGGTGTGGATCAGGTGGGTGAGGATCAGGTAGGTGTGGCTCAGGTGGGTGTGGATTAGATAGGTGATGATCAGATAGGTATAAACCAGGTAGGTGTGGATCAGGTAGGTGTGGATCAGGTGGATGTGGATCAGGTAGGTGTGGATCAGATGGGTGTGGATCAGGTAGGTGATGATCAGGTGGGTATGGATCAGGTGACTGTGGAACAGGTAGGTGATGATCAGGTGGGTGTGGATCAGGTAGGTGATGAGATCAGGTAGCTGTAAATCAGGTAGGTGTGCATTAGATAAGTGATGATCAGGTAGGTGTAGATCAGGTTTAGTGAGGATCAGGTTGATAAGGTGGGTGTGGATCAGGTAGGTATGGATCAGGTAGGTGTGGATCAGGTGGGTGTGGATCAGGTAGGTGTAGATTAGGTGGGTGTGGATGAGTTGGGTGTGGATCAGGTAGGTGATGATCAGGTGGGTGTGGATCAGGTGGGTGTGGATCAGGTGGGTATGGATCAGGTAGGTGTGGATCAGGTAGGTGATGATCAGTAGGTGTAGATTCAGATAGGTGTGGATGAGGTGAGTGTGAATCAGGTGGATGTGGATCAGATAGGTATGGATCAGGTAGGTGTGGATCAGGTAGGGTTTGTTTAGATAGATGTGGGTCAGGTGGGTGTTGGATCAGGTAGCTGTGGATCAGTTAGGAGCAGATCAGGTAGGTATGGATCAGGTAGGTGTAGATCAGGTGGGTGTGGATCAGGTAGGTATGGATCAGGTAGGTGTGGATCAGGTGGGTGTGGATCAGGTAGGTTATGATCAAGTAGGTTTGGATTAGGTGGGTGTGGATGAGTTGGGTGTGGATCAGGTGGGTGTGGATCAGGTTGGTATGGATCAGGTGAGTGATGAGATCAGGTGGGTGTGGATCAGGTAGGTGATGATCGGGTGAATGTGGATCAGGTGAATGTGGATCAGGTGGGTGTGGATGAGGTAGGTGATGATCAGGTGGGTGTGGATCAGGTAGGTGTGGATCAGGTGGATGTGGATCAAGTAGGTATTGATCAGGTTGGTATGGATCAGGTGGGTGTGGATCAAGTAGGTGTTGATCAGGTTGGTATGGATCAGGTGGGTGATGAGATTAGGTGGGTGTGTATCGGGTAAGTGTTGATCCGGTGGGTGTGGATCAGGTAGGTGTAGATCAGGTAGCTGTGTATCAGGTGGGTGTAGAGCAGCTAGGTGTGGATTAGGTAGGTGATGATCAGATAGATGCTGATCAGGTGGGTGTGGATCAGGTGGGTGTTGATCAGGTAGGTGTGGATCAGGTGGATGTGGATCAGGTAGGTGTTGATCAGGTAGGTGTGGATCAGGTGGGTGTGGATCAGGTAGGCGATGATCAGGTGGGTGTGAATCAGGTAGGTGTGGATCAGCTGGGTGTGGATCAGGTGGGTGTGGATCAGGTAGGTGTGGATTAGGTTGGTATGGATCAGGTGAGTGATGAGATCAGGTGGGTGTGGATCAGGTAGGTGTGGATCAGGTGGGGGTGGATCAGGTAGGTATAGATCAGGTAGGTGATGATCGGGTGAATGTGGATCAGGTGAATGTGGATCAGGTGGGTGTGGATCAGGTAGGTGATGATCAGGTGGGTGTGGACACAGGTAAGTGTGGATCAGGTGGGTGTGGACTCACGTAGGGTTTGTTCAGGTAGCTGTGGGTCAGGTGGGTGTTGAACAGGTAGGTGATGATCAGGTAGGTGTGGATTAGGTGGGTGTGGATCAGTTGGGTGTGGATCGGGTAGGTGTGGATCAGGTTGTGATGATCAAGTAGGTGTGTATCAGGTGGGTTTTGATCAGGTGGGTATGGATCAGGTAGGTGATGATCAGGTAGGTGAGGATCAAGTGGGTGTTGATCAGGTGGGTGTGGATCAGGTAGGCGATGATCAGGTGGGTGTGGAACAGGTAGGTGATGAGATCACGTAGGTGTAAATCAGGCAGGTATGGATCTGGTAGGTGATGATCAGATAGGTGTGGATCAGGTAGGTATGGATCGGGTAGGTGATGATCAGGTAGGTGTGGATCAGGTAGGTGATGACCAGGTAGGTTTGGATCAGGTAGGTATGGATCAGGTAGGTGTGGATTAGGTAGGTGTGGATCAGGTAGCTATGGATCAGGTAGGTGTGGATCAGGTGGGTGTGGATCAAGTAGGTGTGGATCAGGTAGGTGTGAATCAGGTGGGTGTGGATCAGGTAGGTGCGGCTCAAGTGGGTGTTGATCAGGTAGGTGATGATCAGGTAAGTGTTGATCAGGTAGGTATGGATCAGATAGGTGTGGATCAGGTGGGTGTGGATCAGGTAGGTGTGGATCAGATGGGTGTGGATCAGGTGTGTGTTGATCAGGTAGGTGATGATCAGGTGGGTGTGGATCAGGTACGTGATGAGATCAGGTAGGTGTAAATCAGGTAGGTGTGGATCAGGTAGGTGATGATCAGGTAGGTGTAGATCAGGTTTAGTGAGAATCAGGTAGGTGTGGATCAGGTAGGAGCAGATCAGGTAGGTATGGATAAGGTAGGTGTGCATCAGGTGGGTGTTGATCCGGTAGGTGTGGATCAGGTGGGTGTTGATCAGGAAGGTGTAGATTAGGTGGGTGTGGATGAGTTGGGTGTGGATCAGGTAGGTGATGATCAGGTGGGTGTTGTTCAGGTAGGTGTGGATAAGGTGGGTGTGGATCAGGTAGGTGTGGGTAAATTAGGTGAGGATTAGGTAGGTGTGGATCATGTAGATGTAGATCAGGTAGGTGTGGATCAGGTGGGTGTGGATCAGGTAGGTGTGGATCAGGAAGGTGTGGATCAGGTGGTTGTGGATCAGATAGGTGTGGCTCAGGTAGGTGAAGATCAGGTAGGTGTGGATCAGGTAGGTGATGATCAGGTAGGTGTGGATGAGGTAAGTGATGATCAGGTAGGTGTGGATAAGGTGGGTGTGGATGAGGTTGGTGTGGATCAGGTAGGTTTGGATCAAGTAGGTGTGGATCAGGTGGGTGTGGATCAGGTAGGTGTGGATCAGGTAGGTGTGGATCAGGTGGGTGTGGATCAGGTAGGTGTGGATCAGGTAGGTGTCGATCAGGTAGGTGATGATCAGGTGGGTGTGAATCAGGTGGGTGTGGATCAGGTAGGTGATGATCAGGTGGGTGTGAATCAGGTGGGTGTGGATCAGGTAGGTGATGATCAGGTGGGTGTGGATCAGGTAGGTGAAGAGATCAGGTAGGTGTGGATCAGGTAGGTGATGAGATCAGGTACGTGTAAATCAGGTAGGTGTGGATCAGGTAGGTGATGATCAGGTGGGTGTGGATCAGGTAGGTGTGGATCAGGTGGGTGTAGATCAGGTAGGTGTGGATCAGGTGGGTTTGGATCAGGTAGGTGTGGATCAGGTAGGTGTAGATCAGGTAGGTTTGCATCAGGTGGATGTGGATCAGGTGGGTGTAGATCAGTTAGGTGTGGATCAGGTAGGTGATGATCAGGTAGGTATAGGTTCAGGTAGGTGTGGATTAGGTGGCTGTGAATCAGGTGGATGTGGATCAGGTAGGTGTGGATCACGTAGGTGTGGATCAGGTGTCTGTGGATCAGATAGGTGTGGCTCAGGTAGGTGATGATCAGGTAGGTGTGGATCAGGTAGGTGATAATCAGGTAGGTGTGGATCAGGTAAGTGATGATCTGGTGGGTGTGGATCAGGTAGGTGCGGATCAGGTAGGTGCAGATCAGGTGGGTGTGGAACAGGTAGGTGTGGATCAGGTAGATGTGGATCAGGTAGGTATGGATCAGGTAGGTGATGATCAGAGGGGTGTGGATCAGGTGGGTGTGAATCAGGTAGGTGATGATCAGGTGGGTGTGGATCAGGTAGGTGATGAGATCAGGTAGGTATGGATCACGTAGGTGATGAGATCAGGTAGATGTAAATCAGGTAGGTGTGGATCAGGTAGGTGATGATCAGTTTGGTGTAGATCAGGTTTAGTGAGGATCAGGTAGGTGTGGATGAGGTAGGAGCATATAAGGTCGGTATGGATCAGATGGGTGTGGATCAGATAGGTGTAGATTAGGTTGGTGTGGATAAGTTGGGTGTAGATCAGGTAGGTGATGATCAGGTGGGTGTGGATTAGGTAGGTGTGGATCAGGTGGGTGTGGATCAGGTAGGTATGGATCAGGTGGGTTTGGATCAGGTAGGTGTGGATCAGGTAGGTGTGGATCAGGTAGGTTTAGATCAGGTGGATGTGGATCAGGTGGGTGTAGATCAGGTAGGTATGGATCAGGTAGGTGTGGATCAGGTGGGTGTGGATCAGGTAGGTGTTGATCTGGTAGGGTTTGTTCAGGTAGATGTGGGTTAGGTAGGTGATGATCAGGTGGGTGTGATTCGGGTAGGTGTGGATCAGGTGGGTGTGGATCAGGTAGGTATGGATCAGTTGGGTGAGGATCAGGTAGGTGTGGATCATATAGATGTAGATCAGGTAGGTGTGCATCAGGTGGATGTGGATCAGGTGGGTGTAGATCAGGTAGGTGTGGATCAGGTGGGTGTGGATGAGTTGGGTGTGGATCAGGTAGGTGATGATCAAGTGGGTGTGGATCAGGTAGGTGATGATCAGGTGGGTGTGGATCAGGTAGGTGATGATCAGGTGGGAGCTGATCAGGTAGGTGTGCATCAGTTGGGTGTGGATCAGGTATGTGATGATCAGGTAGGTGTGGATCAGGTAGGTTTTGATCAGGTAGGTGTAGATCAGGTGGGTGTGGATCAGGTAGATGTGGATCAGGAAGGCGTGGATGAGGTGGGTGTGGATCGGATAGGTGTGGCTCAGGTAGGTGTGGATCAGGTAGTGATGATCAGGTCGGTGTGTATCAGGTGGGTTTTGATCAGGTGGGTATGGATCAGGTAGGTGATGATCAGGTAGGTGATGATCAAGTGGGTGTTGATCTGGTGGGTGTGGATCAGGTAGGCGATGATCAGGTGGGTGTGGATCAGGTAGGTGATGAGATCACATAGGTGTAAATCAGGTAGGTATGGATCTGGTAGGTGATGATCAGATAGGTGTGGATCAGGTAGGTATGGATTGGGTAGGTGATGATCAGGTAGGTGTGGATCAGGTAGGTGATGATCAGGTGGGTGTGGATCAGGTAGGTATGGATCAGGTGGGTGTGGATCAGGTCATTGTGGATCAGGTAGGTGTGGATCAGGTAGGTGTGCATCAGGTGGATGTGGATCAGGTGGGTGTAGATTCAGGTAGGTGTGGATCAGGTAGGTGATGATCAGGTAGGTATGGATCAGGTAGGTGTGGATCAGGTGGATGTGAATCAGGTAGGTGTGGATCAGGTGGGTGTAGATCAGGTGGGTGTGAATCAGGTGGATGTGGATCAGGTAGGTATGGATCAGGTAGGTGTGGATCAGGTGGGTGTGGATCAGGTAGGTGTGGATCAGGTAAGGTTTGTTTGGGTAGATGTGGATCAGGTGGGTGTTGGATCAGGTAGGTGTGGATCAGGTAGGAGCAGATCAGGTAGGTATGGATCAGGAAGGTGTGGATCAGGTGGGTGTGGATCAGGTAGGTATGAATCAGGTAGATGTGGATCAGGTGAGTGTGGATCAGGTAGGTTATGATCAGGTAGGTGTTGATTAGGTGGGTGTGGATGAGTTGGGTGTGGATCAGGTAGGTGATGATCAGGTGGGTGTGGATCAGGTAGGTGATGATCAGGTGAGTGTGGATCAGGTAGGTGATTATCAGGTGGGAGTGGATCAGGTAGGTGTGGATCAGTTGGGTGTGGATCAGGTAGGTGATTATCAGGTAGGTGTGGATCAGGTAGGTGATGATCAGGTAGGTGTGGATCAGTTAGGTGATGATCAGGTAGGTGTGGATCAGGTGGGTTTGAATCAGGTAGGTGTGGATCAGGTAGGTGATGATCAGGTAGGTGTGGATCAGATAGGTGATTATGAGGTAGGTGTGGATCAGGTAGGTGGTGATCAGGTAGGTGTGGATGAGGTGGGTGTTGATCAGGTAGGTGTGGATCAGGTAGGTTTGGATCAGGTGGGTGTGGATCAGGTGGGTATGGATCAGGTAGGTGTGGATCAGGTGGGTGTGGATCAGGTGGGTGTGGATCAGGTGGGTGTGGATCAGGTAGGTGTGGATCAGGTGGGTGTGGATCAGGTAGATATGGATCAGGTAGGTGTGGATTGGGTGGGTGTAGATTAGGTGGGTGTGGATGAGTTGGGTGTGGATCAGGTGGGTGATCAGGTGGGTGTGGATCAGGTAGGTGTGGATCAGGTAGCTATGGATCAGGTGGGTATGAATCAGGTGTGTATGGATCAGGTAGGTGTAGATCAGGTAGGTGTGCATCAGGTGGATGTGGATCAGGTGGGTGTAGATCATGTAGGTGTGGATCAGGTAGGTGTAGATTCAGGTAGGTGTAGATTCAGGTAGGTGTGGATTAGGTAGGTGTGAATCAGGTGGATGTGGATCAGGTAGGTATGGATCAGGTAGGTGTGGATCAGGTAGGTGTGGATCAGGTAGGGTTTGTTCACGTAGATGTGGGATAGGTGGGTGATCATCAGGTAGGTGTGGATCAGGTAGGTGATGATCAGGTAGGTGTGGATCAGGTGGGTGTGGATCAGGTAGGTATGGATCAGGTAAGTATGGATCAGGTGGGTGTGGATCAGGTAGGTTATAATAAGGTAGGTGTGGATTAGGTGGGTGTGGATGAGTTGGGTGTGGAACAGGTAGGTGATGATCAGATGGGTGTGGATCAGGTAGGCGATGATCAGGTGGGAGTTGATCAGGTAGGTGTGAATAAGGTAGGTAATGATCGGGTAGGTGTTGATCAGGTAGGTAATGATCAGGTAGGTGATGATCAGGTAGGTGATGATCAGGTAGGTGATGATCAGGTGGGTGTGGATCAGGTAGGTATGGATCAGGAAGGTGTGAATCAGGTGAGTGTGGATCAGGTAGGTGATGATCAGGTAGGTGATGATCAGGTAGGTGTGGATCAGGTGGGTGTGGATCAGGTGGGTGTGGATCAGGTAGGTGTGGATCAGGTAGGTGTGGATCAGGTAGGTATGGATAGTGTAGGTATGGATCGGGTGGGTGTGGATCAGGTAGGTGTGGATCAGGTAGGAGAAGATCAGGTAGGTATGGATCAGGTAGGTGTGGATCAGGTGGGTGTGGATCAGGTATTTTTGGATCAGGTGGGTGTGGATCAGGTAGGTGATGATCAGGTAGGTTTGGATCATATGGGTGTGGATCAGGTAGGTTTGGATCAGGTGGGTGTGGATCGGGTAGGTGTGGATCAGGTAGGTGTGCATCAGGTAGGTGTGCATCAGGTAGGTGTGCATCAGGTGGGTGTGGATCAGGTGGGTATAGATCAGGAAGGTGTGGATCAGGTAGGTGATGATCAGTTAGGTGTAGATTCAGGTAGGTGTTGATCAGGTGGGTGTGGACTCAGGTAGGTGTGGATCAGGTGGGTGTGAATCAGGTAGGTGTTGATCAGGTAGGGTTTGTTCAGGTAGATGTTGGTCAGGTGGGTGTTGAACAGGTAGGTGATGATCAGGTAGGTGTGGATTAGGTGGGTGTGGATCGGGTAGGTGATGATCAGTTGGGTGTGGATCAGGTAGGTGATGATCAGGTAGGTGTGGATCAGGTGGGTGTGGATTAGGTAGGTGTGGATCAGGTAGGTGATGATCAGGTAGGTGATGATCAGGTAGGTGATGATCAGGTAGGTTTGGCTCAGGTAGGTGTGGATCAGGTAGGTATGGATGAGGTGGGAGTGGATGAGATGGGTGTGGATCAGGTAGGTGATGATCAGGTAGGTGATGATCAGGTAGGTGTGGATCAGGTAGGTGTGGATCAGGTAGGTGTGGATCAGGTGGGTGTGGATAAGCAAGGTGTGGATCAAATAGGTGTGGATCACGTAGGTGTGGATCAGGTACGTATGGATCAGGTAGGTGTGGATCAGGTGGGTGTGGATCAGGTAGGTGATGATCAGGTAGGTATGGATGAGGTGGGTGTGGATGAGGTGGGTGTGGATGAGGTAGGTGTTGATCAGGTAGGTGTGGATTGGGTGGGTGTAGATTAGGTGGGTGTGGATGAGTTGGGTGTGGATCAGGTAGGTGATCAGGTGGGTGTGGATCAGGTAGGTGTGGATCAGGTGGGTGTGGATCAGGTGGGTATGAATCAGGTGGGTATGGATCAGGTAGGTGTTGATCAGGTAGGTGTAGATCAGGTAGGTGTGCATCAGGTGGATGTGGATCAGGTAGGTGTAGATCAGGTAGGTGTGGATTAGGTGGGTGTGAATCAGGTGGATGTGGATCAGGTAGGTATGGATCAGGTAGGTGTGGATCAGGTGGGTGTGGATCAGGTAGGTGATGATCAGGTGGGAGTTGATAATGTATGTGTGGATCAGTTGGGTGTGGATAAGGTAGGCGATGATCAGGTAGGTGTGGATCAGGTAGGTGATGATAAGGTAGGTGATGAACAGGTAGGTATGGATCAGGTGGGTGTGGATCAGGTGGATATGGATCAGGTAGGTGTGGATCAGGTAGGAGAAGATCAGGTAGGTGTGGATCAGGTGGGTTTGGATCAGGTAGGTTTGGATCAGGTAGGTGATGATCAGTTGGGTATGGATCACATAGGTGATCAGGTGGGAGTGGATCAGGTGGGAGTGGATCAGGTAGGTGATGATCACGTAGTTGTGGATCAGGTAGTTGTGGATCAGGTAGGTGATGATCAGGTAGGTGTGGATCAGGTAGTTGTGGATCAGGTAGGTGATGATCAGGTAGGTGATGATCAGGTAGGTGTTTATCAGGTGGGTGTTGATCAGGTGGGTGTTGATCAGGTGGGTGATGATCAGGTGGGTGATGATCAGGTGGGTGATGATCAGGTAGGTGATGATCAGGTAGGTGATGATCAGGTAGGTGTTTATCAGGTGGGTGTTGATCAGGTGGGTGTTGATCAGGTGGGTGATGATCAGGTGGGTGATGATCAGGTAGGTGATGATCAGGTAGGTGATGATCAGGTAGGTGTTTATCAGGTGGGTGTTGATCAGGTGGGTGTTGATCAGGTGGGTGATGATCAGGTGGGTGATGATCAGGTGGGTGATGATCAGGTAGGTGATGATCAGGTAGATGATGATCAGGTAGGTGTTTATCAGGTGGGTGTTGATCAGGTGGGTGTTGATCAGGTGGGTGTTGATCAGGTGGGTGATGATCAGGTAGGTGATGATCAGGTAGATGATGATCAGGTAGGTGATGATCAGAGAGGTGATGATCAGGTGGGTGTGGATCAGATAGGTGATGATCAGGAGGGTGTGTTTCAGGTAGGTGATGATCAGGTGGGTGTGTATCAGGCAGGTCTGGATCAGGGAGGTGATGATCAGGTAGGTGATGATCAGGTGGGTGTGGGTCAGGTAGGTGATGATCAGGTTGGTGCTGATCAGGTGGGTGTGGATTATGGTGAAAGAGGAAAACAAGAAAGACCACCAAATAAGACACCACATCCCATATATAGTAGAAATAAAGAAAAGGGACTGTAGGCGTAAAGCCTAGGGATTTTAAAGGTGTCAATAACAAAAATTATAGCAATCAATTGTGTAGGAAATAAAAAAGAATTTTTATTACAATTTAGATTAAATTGTAATATCACTAGGCAATACATAGTACAACATTTTTTAAATAATTTTTTCATAAAGTGCAAATAACAGTTTATGATACAAATACCACATATAGTCTCGACATGTTTCGCTCAGTGGAGCTTCTTCGGGAGATCGTGTGGTATTACTTTTTTAAAAAAAACTGAAATTAATATAAAGAGAGAAAGAATCAGTACAAAATGAACATATAAGCGGATATTTATAATAGGAATAAATCTTACAAATCAATATTTCAATTTAGTAAAATATGGCATTTAAGTTTATAGAGGTCATTATTTATATTAATTTGCATAAAAAAAAAAAAATATATATATATATATATATATATATATATATATATATATATATATATGTATATATATATATATATATATATATGAAATAGACTATAACCTTACCAAGACACAATATTTATAAAGTGAACCTGAAAGTTCATCAGGTAATGAAGAAATTAATCCCTATGTTGACCTCTTTTTGTTAGAGTTCCCGAATCACCAGATTGCTTGCAGAGGCAATATTTCTAAAGTCACAATTATTGTTTTTTATGTGCCAACTGAAAAAAATATATATAGGACACAATATAATTGGAAAAATAATAATAAATGTTTAAATTTATTCAAAAAGAGAATTGATTAATTATATTCAACAGAAATCACTATTATTAGGACTTTTACCTGAATATATTTTAAGGATAGAATCAATTTTGCTTTGCGTAGGACATCCAGGGTGTTTAGTAGGACATGAGCACCAACCGTAGGATGTAAAAAGGTAACCACAAAGATAAGGAGAGGTCGGGACAATCTAAAAAGGGAAGGGATGAGAATCAGCCTTCATTTGAGTCTGTCAGCCATCTAAATAGCCCAGTAATAAAATTTACTCTCAATTTAAATAGATCCCAGGCACCCTAAAGTGGGGGAGATTCTGATAGGTAGAACAGTAGGAGTTAGCATTCATAATAAAGCAGCCTACCTTGCAGTAATTTCTTGGGGTTTCAATAAAGTGAGGGGGAGAGATCCTTCCCTCTTCCTTCAATGGTGTCCGGCAGAGGAATGACAGCGAGATAGAGACAATCTCACTGTTTAAATATTGCACTCCGGAGCGGCTGGCGTCTGACGTCACCGCCGCTCCGCGGACGTACATGAGACCCTATTGCGCATGCGCCCGCATTGACTTGAACGGCGTTGTGCGCTGTAAAGAGACACAGCTGTCGGTCGTCATTTTTAAAGTGGTTTTGCCCTCACCTGATGGGAGGGGGGCTGGCGTGGCTTAGAGGAATAGATGCTAATACTGCAGACATACGTAAGCCAGAATAAAGAATAATAATGTCTATTTGGCAATGCGAGGCATAACGCAGGGGGCCAGAGGAGGCATTTGGAGACGAGGCCATTGATTGAAGACCAACATTCTAACAAATGCTTACGTGTCCGTGCAGGCTAGTAAAGGGCGAATCAGGATAGAGGAGGGGTCAAAACATAGAGGAACCATTCCATATATAAAAAAAAAAAAAAAAAAAAAAAAAAGGAAAAATGATATATACAAACATCATTATGGCATACCTAAGAAACTCATGCAGAAAATAATAGGATTTTTTAAAACAGCTTACCTGTAAAATCCTTTTCTTTCGAAGGACATCACGGGACACAGAGCCACAGTAATTACTGATGGGTTATATAGGTATCACTGGTGATTGGACACTGGCACACCCTATCAGGAAGTTCAACCCCCTATATAATCCCTCCCCCTTGCAGGGATACCTCAGTTTTGTAGCCAAGCAATATAGTGTATTAGAAGAGGGGTGGGACCTCTGTGTCCCGTGATGTCCTTCGAAAGAAAAGGATTTTACAGGTAAGCTGTTTTAAAAAATCCTATTTTCTTTCTCGAACATCACGGGACACAGAGCCACAGTAATTACTGATGGGATGTCCCAGAGCAATGCTACCTGAGGGGGGGGAACCACGACCAAGTAGGGTGCAATCAGACCTGAGGACCCTGTACTGTTGCCTGCAGCACACTACGCCCAAAGGCGATATCCTCATGCCTTCTCACATCCACCTGATAGAATCTGGTGAATGTATGAACTGAAGACCAGGTTGCGGCCTTGCAGATTTGAGCCATAGAGGCCCGGTGATGCACTGCCCAAGAAGCACCAATAGCCCTTGTGGAATGTGCCCTGATCTGAAACGGAGGAATCTTCTGTTTCAAACCGTAAGCTTGAATGATCAACTGTCGAATCCATTTAGAAATGGTAGCTTTTGACGCTGCCTGTCCTCTATTGGGACCCTCTGGCAGCACAAACAAAACATCCGTCTTGCGGATCTGAGTAGTTGCCCCTAGATAGGTCTTAACTGCTCTTACTACATCCAACGAATGTAGAGATCTCTCTTCCGGAGAACAGGGATCTGGAAAAAAGGAAGGTAGAACAATGTCTTGGTTTAAATGAAAATCAGAAACCACCTTCGGTAAAAAACTAGGATGAGGGCGTAGTACCACTCTATCCTTGTGTATAATCAAATAAGGCTCCTTACAGGAAAGAGCTGCTAATTCTGATACTCTTCTAGCAGAAGAGATGGCCACCAGAAAAATTAATTTCCTTGTCAACAAGACCAAAGGAATCTGACTTATTGGTTCAAAAGGCCGTTTCTGTAACACAGCCAGGACCAAATTCAAGTCCCAGGGGTTTAGGGGCGCTTTAACCGGAGGATTAAGACGCATCACCCCCTGCATAAAGTTTCGGACCAAAGAATGCGAAGCAAGTGGCCGCTGAAATAATACTGATAAAGCAGAGACCTGGCCCTTGATGGTACTCAAGGCCAGCTTCATCTCTAATCCCATCTGTAGAAAATCAAGGATTCTACCTATGACATATTTCCTGGGATGCCAACCTCTGGATTCACACCAGGTTATATAAGCTTTCCAGACTCTATGATAAATCATCCTGGAAGCTGGCTTCCTTGCATTAATCAAGGTAGATATGACAGGACCTGAGAGCCCACGACTCTTCAGAACGTGGGTCTCAATAGCCAAACCGTCAAATTTAGTGTTTGTAAGGCAGGATGGAACACTGGACCTTGAGATAACAGGTCTGGGCGTTCCGGTAGTGTCCACGGGGAACCTACCGTCATCCTTACTATTTCTGCATACCAAGTCCTTCTGGGCCAAGCGGGGGCCACCAGAAGTACCGACTTCCTTTCCTGCCTGATCCTGCGAAGGAGTCGTGGTAGTAGCAGAATAGGTGGGAATGCGTAAATCAGTGAGAACCGATGCCACGGAATCACCAACGCATCCGTCCCGCATGCAAGAGGATCTTTTGTCCTTGCCACAAATCTGTCTATCTTTTTGTTGAATCGGGATGCAAAGAGATCTACATCTGGAACCCCCCATCTTTGGCATATGGCCCAAAAGACATCGGGATGCAGAGACCATTCCCCTGGAAGTAACTGCTGGCGACTTAGATAGTCCGCCTGCCAATTCTCTATTCCCGGGATGAAAACTGCCGATATGCATGGCACATGCATCTCTGCCCAGACTAAGATCTGGTTCACCTCTTTTTGAGCAGCTCGGCTCCGGGTGCCTCCCTGATGATTGACATAAGCCACTGCTGTGGCATTGTCGGACTGGATCCTGACCGGACAACCCTGTAGCCTGATAGTCCAGGCTTTTAGAGCTAGATGTATCGCCCGGATCTCCAGAATGTTGATGGGTAAGGTCCTCTCTGTCTTGGACCATACTCCCTGGACCGCAGCCTGTTCCAGAACTGCTCCCCAACCTGACAGACTGGCATCTGTTGTTACCACCGTCCAGGTAACCGGTAGAAAGGATTTCCCCTTCTGCAGGTTTTCGGGTATGAGCCACCAATTGAGGCTCTGACGCACCGCATGCGACAGATGCATCGGAAAGTCTAATGCCTGAACCTTCTTGTTCCAGGTCGACAGAATACTGTGTTGCAGCATTCTTGAGTGAAACTGAGCATAGGGAACTGCTTCGATTGAAGACACCATCTTCCCTAGTAGCCTCATACAAAGGCGGACTGAGGGACCCTTCTTGGTCCTTACTGTCAGAATCAGCTCTCTCAAAGCAGTGATCTTTGCCTGGGGTAGAAATATTTTCTCCTGGCTTGTATCTATAATCAGACCTAAATACTCCAGTCTTCTTACTGGTTTTAGGAAAGACTTTTCTAAGTTGAGGATCCAACCCAGGTGTTCTAGATACCTGACCGTGGTCCTCAAGTTTCCATTCAAAGAGGCTACCGACCGGTCTATCAAGAGCAGGTCGTCTAGGTATGCTATGACCGCTATACCCTGAGCCCTTAATCTGGCCAGAGGAGGAGCCAAGATCTTTGTGAACACTCGAGGTGCAGTGGCTATCCCAAAGGGCAGAGCCATAAACTGGAAATGGCGCCCTCCTACCTCGAAGCGCAGAAACTTCTGATGAGCAGGAAAAATGGGCACATGCAGATATGCATCTCTGATGTCTATTGATGCCAGAAATTCTCCTCCCTGCAGGGTGGGAACTACTGTTCGAATTGATTCCATGCGGAAGGATTGAATCCTTAGGAATCGGTTCAGATCCCTTAAGTCCAAAATGGGCCTGACATCCCCATTTGGCTTTTGGACCGTAAAAAGGTTGGAATAGAAGCCCAATCCCTGGTCCTTTGCGGGAACTATCATAATGACCTCCTGCGACAAAAGTCGCTCTAACGCTAGAAGGAGCGACTGCTTCTTCTCTGGGTCTCTGGGAACATTTGATCTGAGGAACCGAGGAGAAGGGAATTCCTGAAACTCCAGCTTGTACCCTAAGGTTACCGTGGAGACTACCCATCTGTCCTGGAAGTCCTCCTGCCAGAGCTCTGAGAACTGTCGCAGTCTTCCCCCCACTCGAGTGAGCGGGGGCGCCCCCTCATGCAGAGGTCTTAGTGTTTTGCCTAGTAGGCTTCTTTCCCCAGGACTTCTTTTGTCCCTGGGGTTGACTCTTGTCTCTGGACCCTGATGGAGGCGGCCGTCGAGACTGCCTGGAGGCTGAAGCCCCCGGCGCTGGGGAAAGAGTCCGTTTGAAAGAGGGACGCTTACTCTTCTTTTTGACAGGTAAGAGAGTGCTTTTCCCACAAGAGATTCTCTTGATATAGTTATCCAAGTCCTCTCCAAACAACCTTGCACCACGAAATGGAAACCCAGCCAGTAGCTTCTTACATGGTGCTTCGGCTGACCAATTTTTCAACCATAGGATTCTACGTATATGCACCAACCCCAGTGAAAGACGGGAGGTTTGCACGATAGAATCTCTAATGGCGTCAACCACAAAGCATAAGGCCGCTGGAAGGTTAGCAAACCCCTGGGCCTGCTGTTCAGGTAATACTTTGATGACCTGCTTAACATGGTCTCTTAAGTATTGACAGACTCCAATCGCTGCTATTGCAGGTTGGGCCACTGATCCTGCTAAGGAGAAAACATCCTTCAATAGGGATTCCATCCTTTTATCTACAGGATCCCTGAGCATCTGAGCATTGTCTACAGGACAAGTCAGGCTATTATTTATGGAGGAAATGGCGGCATCAATAGCTGGTATTCCCCACATTTTAATAAACTTTTCTTCCATCGGATAAAGTGTTGAAAACTTTCTCGGCGGAAAAAAACGTTTGTCTGGGTGATCCCACTCAGAATAAATAAGCTTTTCAAGTAAAGTATGAACAGGAAAAGCATGTGCTGCTTGGAAAGGTTTCAGTGACCCCAAAGCAGAAGAGGATTCTTTAGCAGTTTCAGGTATGGGCAACTTAAATGTGGAGCGGACCAATCCAGTGAGGATCTGCACTAAGACTTTCTCCTCTTGGGAAGTCGCAGAGGGTCCCTCTCCACCTGAATCCTCCGAAGAGGAATCATCCATCCCATCCCGATCCTCTGAAAGGGATTCATCTCCTTTATCCCAGAGCTCCTCTGTCTGAGGGTCTTGGGGAACAGAGGAAAGCCTAGTGCGTTTTCTTCCACTGAGTGAAGACGTAATCACGGCCATTAATCTTTCCTCTAGACCATTAATGGTTGAGGAAAAAACCTCTTGTGTAATATATACAGGGGCTGAAGTGCCAGAAGCAGGTGTAGCCCCTGACCCCGATGGCTCTCCCTGGCTAGCCGTCCCTGGCCCATCCTTAGGGGGGAAGGATGCTGCCGACAGGGGGCCCTCAGAACCTGAACGAGATCCCCTAGTGTCTCTGGTTCCTGGGGTGCTTGAACCTCTTCTACCCATAGTGCAAAGCAACAAGGTGTGAGGTATACAAATGAACACTGTCCGCTGAGCGATGTAGTCTGGCTAAAAGCCTTGCTACCCAATGCTCAGTCTGGTGTTACTTCAGTAAATGCTGCCTAGGAGAATGCCTGTGTCCCACCTTACATGCGACCGTCAGCTCTGTGTCTCTCAGAAGGCTGAGTGCACCTGTACAGAGTGCCTTTAATAGCCTGCAGCTGGCCTGAGTGGGAGTCTAAACACTCTGTGCTGACATCCCGCCCCCTCCTCTACCGCCCCCCCCCCTCGAGTTTTGAAAAAAACGAGCGCTTCCCGCACTGCCGACTCTCCTGTCATGCTCTGGAGAAAAGGCTGGGGATGGGGGGGGGGGGGAGGAGGGAGACTGGTAACAAGATTTGCCTGAACGGCTATCTTCAGAGATGGTGGCCATTAGGCCACAGAGCCCGGGTGGTATAACCACTTTCTAGACCCCTGTGGCCCCTCTCTAGCCTGGGGGGGAACATTCAAACATGAGAAATCCCCCCATCCACCTTACCTGCTTGCAGCCTGCTTGATACGCTGGGACATACACAGAGATTACAACACCTGAGACAGACATTCAGCATGTGTAGGTTTGTGCTCTTGGCAGCCCCCGGTGGTCACAATAGGCACAGCATGCATTTACCTTAAAGGAGAAAAGCCACTAGAACTCAAAAATTCTGTGGAATCTCCTCTTACCTTATCCAGCCGCAGGGTGCCGTTTACACAGACCCAATCTTCACCTCTCACGGTGGGCTCCATTTGAAAAAACCGTCAGAGACTGGGGCCCCCATCAGTAGGGGGATCCAACAGTTCTGGGACCGTAAAGCACCTCGCCAGAAATTAGGAAGTTTAAAGCCATTTTCTGATCTGCGGGGTCCAGCTCTCTAAAAAGAGAAGCATTACGGGTAAAACCTCGTTTCTTCGGACACGAGGCCCGGGTACCATTCAATTCGGCCATGAAAAGACACTTTGAATGGATCCGGTTCGCCTGGCTTGCCCCAGTATAGGATCTTAGGATATTCCCTTTGGAGCTCAGCACAGGACATCTTTACACGTCCATCACCTAAGACACTGGCGTAAAAACTGAGGTATCCCTGCAAGGGGGAGGGATTATATAGGGGGTTGAACTTCCTGATAGGGTGTGCCAGTGTCCAATCACCAGTGATACCTATATAACCCATCAGTAATTACTGTGGCTCTGTGTCCCGTGATGTTCGAGAAAGAAATGTAGTTAATCCAAGAGAAAAAGGGACATGTTTTGATGTTTTTTCTCTCACAGAAAGGGTTTATAGCTTAAAGCATCATTCAGGCCTGGGGCTTTTAAAGCCTCTAGATTTGAAATCCATTTGGGCTCACGTTGTAATAGAATTTGGTCATAATTACCACCCCTTTCTCCTGGAGGAACATATTCTAAGGCTACAAAGCGCATCATAGTGTCATCAAATTTATGGAAGAGGCCCATATGACGGCTAATGGGCGTCTCCATTCTTTTTTTACATACAAGGGAAACATGATCTCGTATACGGTGGAAGAATGGGCGCTTTGTTTTGCCCACATAAAAGGCTTCACAGCCACAGGTCATCAGGTAGACAATGCCAACTGACTGACATGTGACTGAGAATTTAGGAGAGTAGAAGCGGCCATTGGGAAGGGCAATGGTACGTGTTGCATGGATATACCTGCAGAAGCCACATTTGTGGCAAGGTCGTGTACCCCTATTTGCACTGGTAGGGATGTGAGATGGATCATAATGACTGTGAACAATCCTATCTTTAATGGACTGTGATCGTTTAAAAGTTATTTCTGGATGATTTTTTAGATGTTTAGAGACCCGTGGATCCCCCATTAGAAGATACCAGTATTTCTGCATTAATTCCCATACTTGTTTGTGTTGTCCTGAAAATCTTGTGATCATTCTTAATTGTGAAGAAGGTGTGAGAGTTTTTTGACCATGAATAAAGTCCGATCTATTTTGTTTTTTGGCCCTCGCGTATGCTTTTTTTAGGCTTTTATTACTATAGCCACGGATCTTTAGGCGATGTTGTAAAGCCTTAGCTTCTTTTTCGAAATCGCTACTGCTGCTGCAATTTCTTTTAAGAGAAAGGTATTGCCCATAGGGGATATTCCTTATTAATGATGATGGGTGAGAACTGGCAGCATGGAGGAGGGAGTTACCCGCCGATGGCTTACGGTAGAGGGTAGTACCGATAGTTCTATCCTCGTTAACAAAAATTTGAATATCTAGAAAGGTTAACTTGTCTTGACTTGCTTCCATAGTGAAGCTAAGGTTATACTGATTGACCTTTAGGCTTTCAAAAAACCTAAGTAAATCAGAATGACTACCCAGCCAGATGAAAAAAATATCATCTATATATCTTCGCCAGATCGGTATCTGTTCCAAAAAACCTTGTGTATTGTCATCAAAAAACAGATCTCGCTCCCACCCCCCCAGATACAGGTTAGCATAAGAAGGGGCACATTTAGTCCCCATAGCTACACCCTGTATCTGGAGGTAGTGGGAGCGCTCAAAAATGAAAATATTGTTATGTAAGATAAATCGTAGAAGATCAAGAATGAATTGGTTGTATGCTGGAGAGCACTCCCCATTGAGAGAAATAAAGCCCTCTACAACTCCAACCCCCTTGGTATGGGGGATGGAGTTATAGAGGGCCTCCACATCCAAAGACACCAGCCATGCCTCTTTAGGTAGAGCCAAACCATCCAGAGCTCTCAAAAGATCTCTAGTATCTTGTAAATAAGACGCTAATCTGATCTGGTGTGAGGGAGCAGGATGAAAGATTAACTATTTCAAACCTTTCAGAGTTTTAAATGATGTTGGATTCGTGCCTATGTTTTTCTTTTGGTCGTGCACCGGCTGCGTAAAAATCGGAGCCGGGCGAAAATCCGATTGTATGGTGGTGTCATTAGACATACTTACTTGCGAGGATGAAGTTTGAATAGGGAGTAAGTTGACAGAGCCAACGTTAGTAACCGATTCCCTATAATTAAGGGCGGTATTGGTTTTAGCCGTGGTGGCTCGAGTGCTCATCGGGGGTCGTCCGGTGTTGGGAGTGCGTTTGAGAGAGTTAGTAAGTGCATTCGCATTACCGTCCGGGTGTTTAGAAGTGTCATCTGGCTGGGTAGTCATTCTGATTTACTTAGGTTTTTTGAAAGCCTAAAGGTCAATCAGTATAACCTTAGCTTCACTATGGAAGCAAGTCAAGACAAGTTAACCTTTCTAGATATTCAAATTTTTGTTAACGAGGATAGAACTATCGGTACTACCCTCTACCGTAAGCCATCGGCGGGTAACTCCCTCCTCCATGCTGCCAGTTCTCACCCATCATCATTAATAAGGAACATCCCCTATGGGCAATACCTTCGCCTTAAAAGAAATTGCAGCAGCAGTAGCGAGGGCCAAAAAACAAAATAGATCGGACTTTATTCATGGTCAAAAAACTCTCACACCTTCTTCACAATTAAGAATGATCACAAGATTTTCAGGACAACACAAACAAGTATGGGAATTAATGCAGAAATACTGGTATCTTCTAATGGGGGATCCACGGGTCTCTAAACATCTAAAAAATCATCCAGAAATAACTTTTAAACGATCACAGTCCATTAAAGATAGGATTGTTCACAGTCATTATGATCCATCTCACATCCCTACCAGTGCAAATAGGGGTACATGACCTTGCCACAAATGTGGCTTCTGCAGGTATATCCATGCAACACGTACCATTGCCCTTCCCAATGGCCGCTTCTACTCTCCTAAATTCTCAGTCACATGTCAGTCAGTTGGCATTGTCTACCTGATGACCTGTGGCTGTGAAGCCTTTTATGTGGGCAAAACAAAGCGCCCATTCTTCCACCGTATACGAGATCATGTTTCCCTTGTATGTAAAAAAAGAATGGAGACGCCCATTAGCCGTCATATGGGCCTCTTCCATAAATTTGATGACACTATGATGTGCTTTGTAGCCTTAGAATATGTTCCTCCAGGAGAAAGGGGTGGTAATTATGACCAAATTCTATTACAACGTGAGCCCAAATGGATTTCAAATCTAGAGGCTTTAAAAGCCCCAGGCCTGAATGATGCTTTAAGCTATAAACCCTTTCTGTGAGAGAAAAAACATCAAAACATGTCCCTTTTTCTCTTGGATTAACTACATATTTTCTGCATGAGTTTCTTAGGTATGCCATAATGATGTTTGTATATATCATTTTTCCTTTTTTTTTTTTTTTTTTTTTTTATATATGGAATGGTTCCTCTATGTTTTGACCCCTCCTCTATCTTGATTCGCCCTTTACTAGCCTGCACGGACACGTAAGCATTTGTTAGAATGTTGGTCTTCAATCAATGGCCTCGTCTCCAAATGCCTCCTCTGGCCCCCTGCGTTATGCCTCGCATTGCCAAATAGACATTATTATTCTTTATTCTGGCTTACGTATGTCTGCAGTATTAGCATCTATTCCTCTAAGCCACGCCAGCCCCCCTCCCATCAGGTGAGGGCAAAACCACTTTAAAAATGACGACCGACAGCTGTGTCTCTTAACAGCGCACAACGCCGTTCAAGTCAATGCGGGCGCATGCGCAATAGGGTCTCATGTACGTCCGCGGAGCGGCGGTGACGTCAGACGCCAGCCGCTCCGGAGTGCAATATTTAAACAGTGAGATTGTCTCTATCTCGCTGTCATTCCTCTGCCGGACACCATTGAAGGAAGAGGGAAGGATCTCTCCCCCTCACTTTATTGAAACCCCAAGAAATTACTGCAAGGTAGGCTGCTTTATTATGAATGCTAACTCCTACTGTTCTACCTATCAGAATCTCCCCCACTTTAGGGTGCCTGGGATCTATTTAAATTGAGAGTAAATTTTATTACTGGGCTATTTAGATGGCTGACAGACTCAAATGAAGGCTGATTCTCATCCCTTCCCTTTTTAGATTGTCCCGACCTCTCCTTATCTTTGTGGTTACCTTTTTACATCCTACGGTTGGTGCTCATGTCCTACTAAACACCCTGGATGTCCTACGCAAAGCAAAATTGATTCTATCCTTAAAATATATTCAGGTAAAAGTCCTAATAATAGTGATTTCTGTTGAATATAATTAATCAATTCTCTTTTTGAATAAATTTAAACATTTATTATTATTTTTCCAATTATATTGTGTCCTATATATATTTTTTTCAGTTGGCACATAAAAAACAATAATTGTGACTTTAGAAATATTGCCTCTGCAAGCAATCTGGTGATTCGGGAACTCTAACAAAAAGAGGTCAACATAGGGATTAATTTCTTCATTACCTGATGAACTTTCAGGTTCACTTTATAAATATTGTGTCTTGGTAAGGTTATAGTCTATTTCATATATATATATATATATATATATACATATATATATATATATATATATATATATATATATATATATTTTTTTTTTTTTTTATGCAAATTAATATAAATAATGACCTCTATAAACTTAAATGCCATATTTTACTAAATTGAAATATTGATTTGTAAGATTTATTCCTATTATAAATATCCGCTTATATGTTCATTTTGTACTGATTCTTTCTCTCTTTATATTAATTTCAGTTTTTTTTAAAAAAGTAATACCACACGATCTCCCGAAGAAGCTCCACTGAGCGAAACATGTCGAGACTATATGTGGTATTTGTATCATAAACTGTTATTTGCACTTTATGAAAAAATTATTTAAAAAATGTTGTACTATGTATTGCCTAGTGATAGGCTTTTTTTTAATCTAAATTGTAATAAAAATGATTTTTTATTTCCTACACAATTGATTGCTATAATTTTTGTGGGTGTGGATTAGTTGGGTATGAATCATGTGGGTGTGGCCTCAGGTAGTGTTTATTCAGGTAGGTGTGGATCAGGTGGGAGTGGATCTGGTAGGTGAGGGTCGGGTGGCTGTTGATCAGGTGGGTGATGATTAGGTAGGTCTAGATTCAGGTAGTTGTGGATCAGGTAGGTGATGATGAGGTAGGTGTGGATCAGTTAGGTGATGATCAGGTGGGTGTGGATCAGGTAGGGGATGATCCTATGGGTATGGATCAAGTAGATGATGATCAGGTAGGGGATGACCAGGTAGGTGATGATGAGCTAGGTGATGTTTAGGTGGGTGTTGATCATTTGGGTGTGGATCAGTTAGGTGATGATCAGGTAGGTGATGATCAGGTGGGTGTGGATCAGGTAGGTGTGGATCAGGTGGGTGTGGATCAGGTGGGTTTGGATCAGGTGGGTGTGGATCAGGTAGGTGATGATCAGGTGGGTGTGGATCAGGCGGGTTTGGATCAGTAGGTGATGATCAGGTGGGAGTGGATCAGGTGGGTGTGGATCAGGTAGCTGATGATCAGGGGGGTGAAGATCAGGTGTCTGTGGATCAGGTAGGAGATGATCAGGTGGGTGTTGATCACGTAGGTGATGATCAGGTGATGATCAGGTGGGTGTGGATCAGGTAGGTGATGATCCGGTGGGTGTGGATCAGGTAGGTGATGATCACGGAGGTGATGATCAGGTGGGTGTGGATCAGGTAGGAGATGATCAGGTGGTTGTAGATCACGTAAGTGATAATCAGGTGGGTGTGGATCAGGTAGGTGATGATTAGTTGGATGTGGATCAGGTAGGTGATGATCAGATAGGTGATGATCGGGTGGGTGTGGATCAGGTAGGTGATGATCAGATAGGTGGTGATCAGGCGGGTTTGGATCAGGTAGGTGATGATCAGGTGGGTGTGGTTTAGGGAGGTGATGATCAGGTGTCTGTGGATCAGGTAGGAGATGATCAGGTGGGTATGGATCACGTAGGTGATGATCAGGTGGGTGTGGATCAGGTAGGTGATGATCAAGGAGGTGATGATCAGTTGGGTATGGATCAGGTAGGTGATGATCAGGTGGGTGTGGATCAGGCAGGTGATGATCCGGTGGGTGTGGATCAGGTAGTTGATGATCAAGGAGGTGATGATCAGGTGGGTGTGGATCAGGTAGGAGATGATCAGGTGGGTGTGGATCACGTAAGTGATAATCAGGTGATGATCAGGTGGGTTTGGATCAGGTAGGTGATGATCAGGGAGGTGATGATTAGTTGGGTGTGGATCAGGTATGTGATGATCAGGTGGGTGTGGATCAGGTAGGTGTAGATCAGGTGGGTGTTGATCAGGTAGGTATAGATCAGGCATGTGTGGATCAGGTGGGTCTGGATAAGGTAGGTGATCATCAGGTAGGTGTGGATCAGGTAGGTGTGGATCAGGTAGGTGATGATCAGGTGGGTGTGGATCAGGCAGGTGTGGATCAGGTAGGTTTGGATCCGGTAGGTGTAGATCAGGCAGGTGTGGATCAGGTGGGTGTGGATAAGGTATGAATGAATGAATTAATGAATGAGTGACTTGTATAGCGCTACCTATGCAAACTGAATCGCCTCAGGGCGCTTTTTAACCTACCAGCATGTCTTTGGAGAGTGGGAGGAAACCGGAGTACCCAGAGGAAACCCATGCAGGCACAGGGAGAACATGCAAACTCCAGGCAGGTAGTGCCGTGGTCGGGATTTGAACCAGCGACCATATTCCTGCTAGGTGAGAGTGCTATCCACTACACCACTGTGCTGCCCTCCTAAGGTAGGTAGGTGATGATCAGGTGGGTGTGGATCAGGTAGGTGATTATCAGGTGGGTGTGGATCAGGTAGGTGTAGATCAGGCAGGTGTGGATCAGGTGGGTGATGATCAGGTAGGTGATGATCAGGTGGGTGTGGATCAGGTAGGTGATGATCAGGTAGGTATGGATCAGGTAGTGATGATCAGGTAGGTGTGGATCAGGTGGGTGTGGATAAGGTAGGTGATGATCAGGTGGGTGTGGATCAGGTAGGTGATGATCCGGTGGGTGTGGATCAGGTAGGTGATGATCAGGTAGGTGATGATCAGGTGGGTGTGGATCAGGTGGTAGGGTTGCCACATCATCCCTTTAATCCAGGACACATATTAATTACACAGGTTATGAGGCTGATTTAATGCAGATAAGGCACCAAGTGAGTTTAATTACCTCCTTAATCTGCCACAGAAACTGTTTAATTAATGTGTGTCCTGGAATAAAGGGATGATGTGGCAACCCTATCAGGTGGGTTTGGATCAGGTAGTTGTGGGTCAAGTGGGTGATGATTAGGTGGGTGTGGATCAGGTGGGTGTGGATCAGGTAGGAGATGATCAGATGGGTGTGGATCAGGTGGGTGATGATCAGGTGGGTGTGGATCAGGTAGGTGATGATCAGGTGAGTGTTGGTCAGGTGGGTTTGGATCAGGTAGGTGACGATCAGGAGGATGTGAGTCAGTTAAGGGATGATCAGGTAGGTGATGATCAGGTCGGTGTGAATCAAGTAGGTGTGGGTCAGGTGGGTGTGGACTCAGTTAGGTGATGATCAGGTCGGTGTGAATCAGGTAGGTGATGATCAGGTAGGTTTGAATCAGGTAGGTGATGTTCAGGTAGGTGTGAATCATGTCGGTGTGGACTCAGGTAGGGTTTATTCAGGTAGGTGATAATCAGGTAGGTGTAAATCAGGTAGGTGTGGGTCAGGTGGGTGTGGTCTCATGTATGTGATGATCAAGTAGGTTTGAATCAGGTCAGTGTGGTTCAAGTAGGTGTGGACTCAGGTAGGGTTTATTCAGGTAGGTGATGATCAGGTAGGATGATGATCAGGTAGGGGATGATCAGGTAGGTGTGGGTCAGGTGGGTGTGTACTCAGGTAGCGTTTAGTCAGGTAGGTGATGATCAGGTAGGTTATGTTCAGGTAGGTGTGAATCATGTCGGTGTGGGTCAGTTAGGTGTGGACTCAGGTAGGGTTTATTCAGGTAGGTGATGATCAGGTAGGTGATGATCAGGTAGGTGATAATCAGGTAGGTGATGATCAGATAGATGTGGGTCAGGTGGGTGTGGACTCAAGTAGGTGATGATCAGGTAGGTGTGAATCAGGTAGGTGTGTGTCAGGTACACATCATATAGGCAGACAGCGAGGGCACTTATCCCTCATGGAACCCCAATAAAAGTGTGGGAGACAGTCTCACCTTCCCGTTTCCATAGTGACTGGATATCAGTCTGGAGATAATTTTTATTTCTACAACAAAGATTTTATATAAAGCGTCTGACAGTAAAAATGTGACACCCCACCCTCACCCCAGTCAAGTCTGCTCCCCCATGGAGCTTCTGTACTTCTATGGACTCCACCCTTATCCCGGGGGAGGAAGAGTTCATAAAAACATTGCATTGACCAAAGACCTCCTCTGATGATGTCATACCCTGGAGGTCTCCTATGATGTCATACTCTAGAAGTCTCTGGTGATATCATACATCAATGACCTCCTCTGATAATGTCATACACTGGAAACTGGATTTGTTATGCCAAGCATCTCCTCTGATTATCTCATTCGCCAATGATTCCATACATTGGAGGTGCCTTTTGATTTCAGACATTGTCGAGGCTCCATAAGTCATCATACACTGCAGTCTCCTGTGATCCTAGATTGGTGATCTCTGATGATGTTTTACTCCAAGGACATCCACCACTGATGTCATACATGAAGGAGCTCCTCTGATGATGTCATACTTTGGTGGTCTCCTTTAATGATGCTATATATTAGAGACCTCCTTTGATGATGTCATACACAGGCAGCTCCCTCTGATGATGTCATACACAGGAAGCCCCCTCTGATGATGTCAAACACAGGCAATCTGCTCTGATAATGTCATGTGATGGAGTCTCCTCTGAGGATGTCATACCTGGGCAGTCTCCTCTGATGATGTCATACACAGGCAGTCTTCTCTGATGATATCATATGCAGGCAGTCTCCGCTGATGATGTCATGAGGTGGGAGTGTCCTCTGATGATGTCTTTCACCAGCAGTCTGCTCTGATGATGTCATGTGGTGGGAGTGTCCTCTGATGATGTTATACACAGTCTCCTCTGATGATGTCATGCGGTGGGAGTCTCCTCTGATGATGTCATACACAGGCAGTCTCCTTTGATGATGTCATGCGGTGGGAGTGTCCTGTGATGATATCAAACACCCGTAGTTTCCTCTGATGATGTCATGCGGTGGGAGTGTCCTGTGATGATGTTATACACAGGCAGTCTCCTCTGATGATGTCATACGGTGGGAGTGTCCTGTGATGATATCATACACCTGTAGTTTCCTCTGATGATGTCATGCGGTGGGAGTGTCCTGTGATGATATCATACACCCGTAGTTTCCTCTGATGATGTCATGTGGTGGGAGTGTCCTGTGGTGATATCATACACTCGTAGTGTCCTCTGATGATGTCATACACTGGCAGTCTCCTCTGATGTCATACACAGGCAGTCTCCTTTGATGACGTCATGCGGTGGGAGTGTCCTGTGATGATATCATACGCCCGTAGTGTCCTCTGATGATGTCATATACTGGCAGTCTCCTCTCATGATGTCATACACCAGCAGTCTCCTCTGATGATGTCATACGGTGGGAGTGTCCTCCGCCCAGGGTTGCAGGTTCTGAAGAGCACAGAGCGATGTGTTATGAGCACACAGGGGGTCTCGGGGGATGGGCTGCTGTAGACTCTTCTGGAAGGCTTCTTGTTGGAGGTGCATCATCATACGATTGGTCTGTTGGCGCTCAGCTTCCCGCTCCTCCGCCGTCTGACGCCTGGAAGACACACAGACAGGACAATCAATTTCTGATATCAGGACCTCCCATCTCCCCCCACCGCTTCCATCATGTATTTGCACCCTATCATGTGCTCCATGATGTCATAGTGTGTGACCCTGTGACAACGGACTGCAGTGTGGTCACCCATCATTGTGGGCTGGTAAGTTCACGGTGGGAGGTATAGTATGTGTCATAGCTCCTCCTACCAACTACCATAACAAATGAAGATCAGCTCAGCCCTCCCCTAGTCTGTGATTGGACAGTGAAAGGAGAAGCAGCAGAGTGATGAGCTCATCTCCCTGTCACTCTGCCCTCTCCTCCTATCAGCATGCTCTGTGTTAGCACATGAGTACTGTAGTACAACTAAGTGGTTTCTTGTTCTGTTACTCCCTTCTTCCTGTCTGAGCTCTGCTGTATAGAAAAATATGTTTCATTTTTTTGTGTAATAAAGGTGGTCCCTTATATTGGTGGTCAGTGGTGAAGGGCCCCCTTACATTGGTGGTCAGTGGTGAAGTGCCCCCCTACAATGGTGGTCAGTGGTGAAGGGCCCCCCTTACATTGGTGGTCAGTGGTGAAGGGCCCCCTTACATTGGTGGTCAGTGGTGACTGGCCCCCTTACATTGGTGGTCAGCGGTGACTGGCCCCCTTACATTGGTGGTCAGCGGTGAAGGGCCGCCCTTACATTGGTGATCAGTGGTGAAGGGACCCCTTACATTGGTGATCAGTGGTGAAGGGCCCCCTTACATTGGTGATCAGTGGTAAAGGGCCCCCTTATGTTGCTGGTCAGTGGGGAAGGGCCCCCTTACATTGGTGGTCAGTGGTGAAGGGCCCCCTTACATTGGTGGTCAGTGGTAAAGGGCCCCCTTATGTTGCTGGTCAGTGGGGAAGGGCCCCCTTACATTGGTGATCAGTGGTGAAGGGCCCCATTACATTGGGGGTCAGTGGTGAAGGGCCCCCTTACATTGGTGGTCAGTGGTGAAGGGCCCCCTTACATTGGTGGTCAGTGGGGAAGGGCCCTAGAGTTGCCACCTCATCCCTTTAAAACCCAACACATATTAATTACACGGGTTCTGTGGCTGATAAAGGTGGTAATTAAACTCACTTGGTGTCTTATCTGCATTCAATTAGCCTCAGAAACTGTGTAATTCATATGTGTTCGGGTTTAAAGGGGTGAGGTGGCAACTCTAAAGGGCGCCCTTACACTGGTGGTCAGTGGTGAATGGCCCCATTACATTGGGGGTCAGTGGTGATGCATCCCCTTACATTGGTGGTCAGTGGTGATGGACCCCCTTACACTGGTGGTCAGTGGTTAAGGGCCCCATTACATTGGGGGTCAGTGGTGATGGACCCCCTTACATTGGTGGTCAGTGGTGAAGGGCCCCCTTACATTGGGGGTCAGTGGTGATGGGCCCCCTTACATTGGTGGTCAGTGGTGAAGGGCCCCCGTACATTGGGGGTCAGTGGTGATGGACCCTCTTACATTGGTGGCCAGTGGTTAAGGGCCCCATTACATTGGGGGTCAGTGGTGATGGACACCCTTACATTGGTGGTCAGTGGTGAAGGGCCCCCTTACATTGGTGGTCAGTGGGAGAAGGAGGAGGACACAGTGAAGAAGCTCTCTCTGAGAACCAGTCTTTTAAAGCCTGGGCCTTGCCTGCTAACTTGGCCCAGGAACAATGCCTGATCCTGGGGGAGGCCCTGGGAAGGATCCCCCTAGGGTTGCCACCTCATTCCTTTAAAACCGAACACATATTAATTACCCAGTTTCTGTGACTGATTAAGGTGGTATTTAAACTCACTCGGTGCCTTATCTGCATTACATTAGCCTCAGAACCCGTGTAATGAAGATGTGTTCGGGTTTAAAGGGATGAGGTGACAACCCTAGATCCTCCTGATGATACGGGGCCTAGTGAGGAGGTGGTGGAGGACATGACTGTGGGTCCAGGCCCTGGTGAGGATGTGGATATCTCCGGTCAGAAGATTATCAATCATTTTAAGGGCGATTGAAAGAGCTGAGAAGAAACTTAAGGTTTTGAAGGCTGAACATAAAACCTTTAGAGCCAAATACTGCCAGGCCTGGAGTAAAAATCATTTGGCCATGAAGTCGGAGTTACACGAATTGGAGGAGAAAGTAAAGAAGCAAACTTTATTGTTGGAAAAGTTGAAAGACAGAAGTGGAGCATTTAAAGAAAAGTTTGACAATGAGAGGAGATTTGCCAGCCAGTCATCAGCAAGTTCTGTGGATCAGCAGCCTCAGGTAATGGATGACCCGGGTCTATCTGCCTCTGCACCTCTCCCCCCATGTCATGCCTGGGAATCGCCAGCGGCAACCAGCCATGGGGTTGAGAGTGAACATGGCACCCTAAAGTTTATCCAGCAGATGGAGTCACCTCTGGGGGCAGACAGGCCCATTGATGATCCATCAGAAGTCCCCGAGGATGAGTAGATGGGTTACAGACTGGCAAAGCCAGTACTGGTGGAGAAATCCCAGAACACCACGCTGCCTCCTTCCAACATTTCTGTGTGTCCCAGCTGTGTTAGATGGTGTCCCGGCTGTGTTAGATGGTGTCCCGGCTGTGATGGATGGTGTCCCAGCTGTGGTAGATGGTGTCCCGGCTGTAGTGGATGGTGTCCCGGATGTGGTGAATGGTGTCCCGGCTGTGGTGAATGGTGCCCCGGCTGTGGTGAATGGTGTCCTGGCTGTAGTGAATGGTGTCCCGGCTGTAGTAGATATATAGTTGATGGTGTCCCGGCTGTAGTAGATGGTGTCCCGGCTATAGTAGATGTTGTCCCGGCTGTGGTGGATGTTGTCCCGGCTGTGGTGGATGGTGTCCCGGCTGTGGTGGATGGTGTCCCGGCTGTGGTAGATGGTGTCCCGGCTGTGGTGGATGGTGTCCCGGCTGTGGTGGATGGTGTCCCGGCTGTGGTGGATGGTGCCCCGGCTGTGGTGGATGGTGTCCCGGCTGTGGTAGATGGTGTCCCGGCTGTGGTAGATGGTGTCCCGGCTGTGGTAGATGGTGTCCCGGCTGAGGTGGATGGTGTCCCAGCTGTGGTAGATGGTGTCCCAGCTGTGGTAGATGGTGTCCTGGCTGTGGTGGATGGTGTCCTGGCTGTGGTAGATGGTGTCCCGGCTGAGGTGGATGGTGTCCCGGCTGTAGTAGATGGTTTCCTGGCTGAGGTGGATGGTGTCCCAGCTGTAGTAGATGGTGTCCTGGCTGAGGTGGATGGTGCAAAAGTGATTTTGAGGCAGCCTCTGATAAAATCAGTGACAATCCTGGTGCATAACGAATCCATACCGAAGACTGATTTGATAGCATGACTATGCCGATATGGCGAGGTCCTCGCTCCACTGCGGGAGGTCCTTGATGAAAATGAGATATGGACAGGGGCCTGGACAGTGTCACTAAAATTGGGGGTGCTGGGCAATGTAGTTCAATACCTGCCCTGTTCAGCCTTTCTGGGGAGGGATAGGCTAACCATTTTCTACCAGGGTCAGCCTAAGGTCTGTAATAAATGTGGAGACAAAGGCCATTTTGCATCAACCTGTACCCGCAAGAAGTGCCCACTATGCCAGGGTTTGGACCATTTGACCAAGGATTGTACCGAGATTCGGTGCAATTTTTGTGCCAGAAGCTCGGTCATGCTTATAGTCAGTGCCCGGAGGCATTACATAACTTGCCAAGATTGGAGGCTGAGCTGCAGAGGCTCGATAAAGAGGATGAGGCCGCTGAGTCTGTCCCTCCCGTGTCTGTTACATCTGTTCTGGATTCTGTTACCTCTAGTAATGTGGTCCCTCAGTCTGTCCCTCCTGTGTCTGTTACATCTGTTGTTTCGGATTCTGTTTCCTCTAGTAATGTGGTCCCTGAGTCTGTCCCTCCTGTGTCTGTTACATCTGTTCTGGATTCTGTTTCCTCTAGTAATGTGGTCCCTGAGTCTGTCCCCCATGTGGTGGTCCCTAATCCTACTGTACATAGATCCTCTATACTAGCAGAAGCTGCTGGGGGGGCAGGTTTAGCGGATCTTCCCTCTCAGCCTTCAGTCCATGTCCCTCAGCAGCGCAAACATGGTCAGGGGAATGTGGGGGTGTTGGATGGGGGAGGGGTTGAGGGAAGGGTGTCCATGTCTCATGTCTCACCCTCTGTTGGGGGGGATTCCGATGATGAGAGATGGGAGAAGTTTAAGAGGAAGTAAAAGAAGAAGACCAGTAAAGTGGTCATTTCTTCCTCAGAGTCGGACCCAGGAGGGGTTCCTCTTGACAATACTTTTTCGGTTTTGTCAGGTGATGAGTTGTCTGATGTATCTTTTTTCTCTTTATCATCCATGGATGAGGGGGAATCACATAGTCTAAAGAGAGCTGTTTCAGGTGATGAGAGTGTGGTAGAGGTTATGAAACGAGTTCCCACCCCTATAAAGGTGGCGACCATTAATGTCACCAGCATTAAATCTGCAAGAGCTTGTGATATTACTGTCTTATTTTTGCTCAGCGAGTTTGATGCCGAGATATTATTTTTGCAAGAGACCTGGCTCAATACTTTGGCCGATGTCCATCTAGCAAAAAGGGAGTGGAGATGCGGTCCCTCCTTTTGGTCTCTTGCGACTGAACCTTGCAGCAGAGTTGCGGTCCTTTTTTAAATCAATATGGTAACGTGCCGACGGGTAATTGAGGTAGAAATGGGGAGATGCATGGTCTTGGACGTCTCTGTTAGGAGGCAGGACCTGCACCTTCACAAAGATCACGCCCTTCCTTTTTATGTCCCAGCAGGTTGTCTTTGGAGGTGACTTTAACTCCATAGTTAGGCCTGAAGACAGGAGAGGCTCCATAGACAGGCTGGGTTACGATAGCGTTTTTCCTAGCGATATGGTGAGACAAGCAGGCCTGGTAGATGTGAATATTAAGCACTGGTTGGCTTGGCCAATCCCCAGACGACGTCCCATCGTGACGAAACGCGTAGGGAGGAGCCTACGACGTCACCACGTCCGTTCTCGTGTTGGGCTTTACACGAACCTAGGAAGCGGAGGCAGCAGACGGAGACGCCGATTCTCGTTGACATTACGGATTTTGCTGTTTATTCATCGATTTCCTGTAAGTGCATTTCCTTTTTAATAAATTGATTGTTCGGACTTATTACGCTATGGATTGTCCTCTTGTCTTTCATTCCTGAGAACCATCTGCTGCTTACGGGTACCTTATGCCAAGGTTGTGGGGAGACCCAATTCCCTGTGCTGTGTATGACTGCCGTAATAGCAGTCACCAGGATCTGGTAAGCGCATCTGATATTCCACCTTGGGTGTGAAGAGACACAGAAGTTTTCTCCACCTGCATCTTTATCTCCTTTTTTGGCACTTTTTGGCACTCTCTCTTTTCAATCACGGACTTTTTATTTAGTTTGTGGATTCTGATTTTTGGGATGACTTCACTTTTATACATATATTTATTCACATTTGGTATTTATTAATTTTCTTTGGATATTAGTGTATATTCCTACGTTTATTTATTTCAAATTGTATTTATATTCATATTTATTTAGTGTGTTTATTCATATGTTTTAGCGCCGCATCCTTTTTATATTATTAATATTAAGCACTGCCCTGCCAGCACGGGATTCACATTTCAGAGAGGGAATAGTCAGAGTAGAATAGATAGGTTTTTTTAAAGGAGAACTCTGCTTTCTCGGCTCCTGAGTTGAGGGCGGTGGAGTTCTCTGACCACTGTATGCTGTCTGTGACTCAGAATGCCTCGGACAGGGGTACCTGGAAACTGAATTCGGCTCTCCTGGAACCTGGTAAGACAATCCTTTTTTAGGATTTTTTCAGGCACAGGTTTCTATTCTGGACTTTTGCAGTAGTAAGTTAGAGTGGTGGGAGCTTGTTAAACAAAGGGCGATTGGACTTTTCAAGGCCATAAGTAAGAAGAAGCAGCTTGGTATGTACATTGAAAAGAAAAAAAGGCACCTCTAAGTGCAGAAGTAAAACTTTATACTCCCAGAAGGGTTAAAAACATTTACAAAAGGGTAGATGGATTGGATTACATCATATTAGTAATATGGCAGGTGGCCCGGCGTTCTGGTAGTCCCAAGGAGTCTCAGGGATATCCGGAGGTGTAATTCTATGGTAACATATTCTGGAGTGGCCGACAGATGGAAGCCACAACTCTCCTCAACATGCAATGGAACAGCTAATTGGTTCCTTCTTCAAACAATGCGTCATTGCTTAAAGAAGGAACCAATTAGCTGTTCCGAAACGCATCGCATGTTGATGACATCACTTCCGGTTTGCTGTTCACGCTGGTTGTTGGTCCCTTCCCGTTGACGTAACTTCCTGGATTCGGATTCCATGATGTCTCAGACAGCCTAGCTGTCTTCCCAGTATCCAGGAGAGTTGTGGCTTCCATCTGTCGGCCACTTCAGAATATGTTGCCAGGGGAGATCTCTGAGGTGAAGCTTCTTCTTAAGAAGTGTCAATACGACCAGCATGCCTCCTTGGTTCTGGAGAGGGATTATGGGAAATATCACTCGCCTAATCCTTACCAGAACTGTAAGCAAGGCATAGCAGTAAGATGGTCATAGGCCTGAAGGATAGTACGGGTTTCCTGGTGAAGTCCAGATCAGGGATCCTGGAGATCTTCAGGTCATATAACGCAGACCTTCTGGGAAGAAAGAATGTTAGTGGGGACAGGATGGAAAGCTTTCTGGACTCTACTCCAGGATTGGGAAATGATATGTTGCCTTTGATGGATTTGACAGAACCAATTTCAGTGGATGAGGTAGTTCATGCTATAGAGAAGCTGGCTACCAAAAAAACGTGTGGGCCAGATGGGTTGACAGCTGAGTTTTTACAGGTGTTTAAGTCCATTCTGGCTCCCTTTTTAGCAGAGCTTTATAACAGCTGTCTAGAAGAGAGTTCGCGCCCTCCCTCCATGAGGCAATCCGCTGTGATTTTTTTTGTCAAAAGGTAAAGACCCCTCAATGATTGAGAACTGGCGCCCCATCCATCTTCTCAATTTTGATAGAAAGATCTTGGCGAAGATTCTTTTTTGGCGCTTGTCGTCAGTTGCAGGCGATTTTATTATCCAATCATCAGCACTGCTCGGTAGAAGTACCTTTTCAGCAGTTTTAGCTGTCCGGGAGGCTTTGGAACGATGCAGGGCTGCTGGATGGAGAAAGTACATGTTGGCATTGGATCAAGCGAACACTTTTGATTGAGTTAATCATGAGTACCTGTATTTGCTACTTGGTAGATGCGGCCTGCAGGGGAGGTTTATAGATTGTCTGAAAACATTAGATAGAGGCGCTGAGAGCCTCCCACCTGTTAATGGTTGGGTTGGACGGCCTTTTGAGGTTGGCTCTGGTGTGCGCCAGGGGTGTCCTATGAGCCCCCTGTTATATGTATTCGCAATTGACCCCTTCATAAGAAGGCTAGAGAATGGATCTTTGTGCGGGGTGCCTTTGGGCATTGCTGGTGTGCCGCCTTTGAAGGTCATGGCCTATGCCGATGATGTGTCTGTTATTGTCTCTGGGATGGAGGAGGCGCTGGAAGTGGTCTCTGTCATAGAGCACCTCCTGCTTCTGGCTCTAAAGTCAACCATGAAAAGATTGAAGTTTTCAGGGTGGGTGAGGAGGCTGAAAGCTTCGAACTTCCGGATGCCTTCCCAGAGCCCCAGCAGGAAATTAAAGTGTTGGGCATCAAATTTGGTCCTGGTGACTATGGTCATCGAAATTGGGAAAGCAGGCTGGTGGGTGCCAATGCCAAAGTAGCAAGTTGGAAGAAATGGAAGCTTTCCTTAAGGGAGAGGGTTGACTTGATCAAAACGTACCTGGGCCCAATCTTTTTTTATGCCAGCCTAGTTTGTATCTTGCTGGAATCTCTCTATGCAAGGGTGTACAGCTGTTTTTTCCAACTGTTATGGGGAAATAGACTGAACCTGATCAAGCGCAATGTTACTTACCTGTCCAGGTGGAAGGGTGGCCTAGGAATGGTTAGTTTTCTTTTCTCTGCTCTTCTTAAAGTACAATCTTGGTAATATGTTAGCAGAGACCCCGCCTGGCATGGGTGGGTATTTTTCAATCTTGGTTTAGGCCTTTTCTGCGATGCTGGGAAGATGGCTGAGAGTCCAACATGGCATGCTCCCGGCTAATGTTGCCCTGTGTCTGAGAATACTTCGGCAGTGGCAGGTGACAGTGGAGGATATCAAGTCCCTCCCCAGGAAGCTTCTGGAGAAGAGGATTTTGGGCTCTGCTTTCAGTGTGTCACTGGCCTTTAGCGATTACTCAGGCTCCGTAATGAGGGAGGGGTTGCGTTTATTCAATTTGGAAAGAATCTCTTTGAAGTCTAGGGATCAAGCCTGGCTCACTTTTCATGGAAGGCTCTATGTGAGAGGGAACCTGAAGCATCACCCTGTGGATGATCAAGATTATCCTAGATTGGAGTGTGTTGGTAAAGTGGAGTCTATGGACCACCTTTTGCTCCAGTGTCCCTTTAACATAGAGGTGTATAAAAGGGTGGGGAGGGCTCTAGGCACCCCCTTTCTCTATTGCATGAGCAATGTGGAGTGGGTGTACGGGGCATTCCCGACTCGCAGGGATTTTGATTTGGATACACTTTTTCTAGTTGGTTCTTTCACGTCCTTAGATTTTGTTGGTTAGTATCTTCTTTTTGAAGAAGGACTGCATGCATAATGGGTGCGGGTTTGTTTCTTGACCTTGCAGGTTTGTCTGATGTAGTGGTGTGGAGTCTTGCTAAGATTATTTTCCCCAGTAATGACATGATTATCGATGACAGTTTTGATTTTGCTGTGAAGCCATTCTTTGTTTGAGAGCATATCTTGCTATATATTTTTTTCCTTTTCATGTAAATATGTACAGTGCCTTGCAAAAGTATTCACCCCCTTGCCATTTCTTGTGTTTTGTTGCCTCACAACCTGGAATTAACATGGATTGTTTGAGGATTTGCATCATTTCATTTACAGAACACGCCCACAACTTTGAAGATTTTTTTTTTTTATTGTGAAGCAAGCAACAAATAGGACAAAATAACAGAAAAAGTCAATGTGCATAACTATTCACCCCCCTAAAGTCAATACTTTGTAGAGACACCTTTTGCGGCTATCACAGCTCCAAGTCGCTTTGGATAAGTCTCTATGATCTTGCCACATCTTACCACTGGGATTTTTGCCCATTCCTCTTTGCAAAACTGCTCCAGCTCCTTCAAGTTAGATGGTTTTGTGCTTGTGAACAGCAATCTTTAAGTCTGACCACAGATTTTCTATTGGATTGAGGTCTGGGCTTTGACTAGGCCATTCCAACACATTTCCATGTTTCCCCTTAAACCACTCAAGTGTTGCTTTAGCAGTGTGTTTGGGGTCATTGTCCTGCTGGAAGGTGAACCTTCGTCCTAGCCTCAAATCACACACACAGAGTGCTACACGTTCTGCTCAAGAATATCCCTGTATTTAGCACCATCCATCCTTCCAAAAATATCCCCAAGCATGATGCTGCCACCAACATGTTTCACAGTGGGGATGGTGTTCTTTGGGTGATGTGATGTGTTGGGTTTGCCCCAGATATAGCGTTTTCTTTGATGGCCAAAAAGTTGAATTTTAGTCTCATCAGACCAGAGCACCTTCCTCCATACATTTTGGGAGTCTCCCACATGCCTTTTCGCAAACTCAAAACGTGCCATTTTGTTTTTTACTGAAAGTAATGGATTTCTTCTGGCCACTCTGCCATAAAGCCCAACTCTATGGAGCGTACGGCTTATTGTCGTCCTATGTACAGATACTCCAGTCTCTGCTGTGGAACTCTGCAGCTCCTCCAGGGTTACCTTAGATCTCTGTGCTGCCTCTCTGATTAATGCCCTCCTTGCCTGCTCTGAGAAAGTCAATGAGTTTTGGTGTGCGGCCGTCTCTTTGCAGGTTTGCTGTTGTGCCATGTTCTTTCCATTTGGTTATGATAGATTTGATGGTGCTCCTACGGATCATCAAAGATTTGGATATTTTTTTATAACCTAACCCTGACTTGTACTTCTCAACAACATTGTCCCTTGCTTGTTTGGAGAGTTCCTTGGTCTTCATGGCAGTGTTTGGTTAGTGGTGCCTCTTGCTTAGGTGTTGCCGCCTCTGGGGCCTTTCACAAAGGTGTGTCTATGTAATGACAGATCATGTGACACTTAGATTGCACACAAGTGGACATCTTTTCACTAATTATGTGACTTCTGAAGGTAATTGGTTGCACCAGAGATTTTTATGGGCTTCATAACAAAGGGGGGTGAATACATACGCACATGCCAATTATCTGTTTTTTATTTTTGAAAAATAGTTTTATGTATATATTTTTCTAATTTTACTTCACCAACTTAGACTATTGTGTTCTGATCATCACATATAATTCAGATTAAAAAACACATTGAACTAAAGGCTGTAATGTAACAAAATAGGTAAAAAGCCAAGGGGGGTGAATACTTTTGCAAGGCACTGAGAGAGAGAGAGAGAGAGAGATAGAGAGAGAGAGAGAGATTTTATGCTTATTGATTGCAAGTGTTTTAATAAAAAAAATTGGAAAGAAAGACCCTTTACATTGGTGGTCAGTGGTGATGGGCCCCCTTACATTGGCATTTAGAGCAGAAGGGCCCCCTTACACTGGTGGTCATTAGTAAATTAGTAATATTTATGTTGGTGGTCAGTCAATAATATCCCACTTACATTGATGGCACTTATCTTAGAGGAGGGGTTCAGTAGGCCCCTCAGCTCTGACTCGGGACTGGATCCATTCAGGAAGCATTGGAGGTGGGGGTTGGGGCAATCTAATACTGCCTACTGCTCAAGGAACCCTTAGCTACTTCTAAGAACACCGGAGTCTCACATCGGTCTGATAGAGTCTGGTCCATGAACTTCATTGTACTTCTGCTGACCTCTCTGTCTAGGTGGCAATAATACCGGAGGGAATTTACCCCGCCCCATGTGTCCCCATCTCAGGGAGTGTAGCCGGCTTACACCCCCCCCACATGTTTCCCATCTTAGGGAGTTTGGACAGCTCACCTCTGCCCCATGTGTCCCCAGTTTGAGTTTAGACAACTCACCTCCACTTGGTGCGTCGGTTCTGGAACCAGGTCTTAACCTGAGAGTCACTCATGCGCAGAGATTTTGCCAGTGAAGCCCTTTCAGCTGATGCCAGATATTTCTGGCGGTGAAATCTCTTCTCCAGCTCACAGATCTGGAGCCGGCTGAAGGAGGTTCGAGGTTTCTTCCTCTTCGGGGGTGTCCGGTTCTGGTATGGATGTCCAATCCGACGAGACACTGAGAATGGTGGAAGAGTAGCTGGAACCAAGACAGACAAAACTGGGGTTAATAAGGAGCCTCTATCATTTCTCAACAGACAGCTGTACACCCCCTTCAACATCCCTCCATCTCCTCTCCAATGTACTCCTCACAGATATGGAGAACCCTGTGGGGGTCTGAGCTGACTACAGGCTGGAATATGGTGGGCTCTGGTGGTGTCACCAGTGAGGTGAGATGCTACTGGAATCTGTGCAGCTGGAGCTACAACAGACAGCTGTACACCACCCTCATCATCCCTCCACCTCCTCTCCAATGTACTTGTAACACTGTGCCTAGGGATGGGCCGATCAACCCCCTGTTCGGTTTGCACCAGGACTTTTCAACATTGCGAAAGTTCGGAACCAAATAACGAACCCCATTGAAGTACAGTATATGGGACCCGAACTGGAAAAATCAAAAATGCCCAATTTGAAGGGTTATATGAAAGTAATTGGGCATACAATGGTTATGGGGGTCTGAGTACTGCCGTGGGGCACATGTATCAATGAAAAAAAGTTTGCAAAAAACATAATGTTTAAATGAGCTGTGATTTTCTGGATGCTTAAAGCGAAAGCATAAAAATTTAAAATTCCTTTCAAAATAGTGCCGGGGGGGGGGTCTCCTTAGTCTACCTGTAAAGTTGCACATCTCTACTGTGTGTAGAACCTGTTGCAGCAATAATTGCATCTATAAAGCCAAAAAAAAGACATTTTCCCTGCAAACTTTCTTTATTTTGTAAGCAATGGCTTAGGGCGCCAGTCTGTATGATGAGGCCACAATGTAGTGCACTTGGAACAAGATCAGAGAATTTTTGGATAAATTCTGGTGTCTCTTCGACAGACTTAGAATAGAAGTAACAGGTATGGAAAAATTGGTCTTTGGGTGTCAGTGACGCCTTCCCACCGTAACCCTATAAGAGGTACTCTTGATGAAAGGAAGACTTGGCCTTGCTGTCAAAAATTGCAATGATATGCACCTGTCAAACAGCGGAAAAAATGGTTTTTGGGTCTTAATTGTGCCCATGAAACCTACACTAAAAAAATCTTCCAGATGAAATCAACACCCACAATGCTAGACAGTCTAGATGTCCTGCAGAGATTCCACATCCCAAAAACACTCAATCAGCGACATCGGCATCAGGGGCTTCATAGTTTCTGTTGATCCAGGACTGATTCATTTTGATAAATGTCAGACGGTCCACAGAGTCTATGGACAGACACGTTCTACCATCAGTAACAAAACCTCCAGCAGCACTGAATGCCCATCCGGAAAGCACACTGGATGCAGGGCAGCCCAGCAGCTCAGTTGCATACTGGGCAAGTTCTGACCAGTGGTCTATTCTTATGACCCAGTAAGCCAGTGGATCATCGACTGGAAAGCTCTCCAACTCTATTTTCGCCCCTAGATAATCATCCACCATATGATGCAGATACTGCCAATGGGATGTGGAAGCTGACAGCCCTGGGCGGTGAGGACTAAAAAAATTGTGAAATGCATTACTTAGGTGGCCGCCTTCTCCACTGCTCCTCTCTTGACCAACAGAAGCCTCAAAACTAAGTTTTCCAAGACATTGTAACATACCAGAGTCGGGAAAAGCATTAGATAAACTCCTCTTTAATGTGCCCTCAAGTGATTTCATCTTCTGCACCCTCTGTGGGGACGGGATGAGTTCTGAGACTTTCCCCTTATAATGGTGGTCAATAGTGATCTTTCTCCTTTACGCCGCGTATTCTTAGGTCCTTTTGCAGGCTTTGAAGCAAGAGGGAGCCCATGCACTGCTAATTTGCAGGGGCATGAAAAGCAGACTCCTCGGGTCACTGAGGGTTACAGTATCTGGAACTGCCTCTTTCCAGCCACGTACTACTACCAAGGGTTCTACAGATGGAAAACCATCTCTTACTCTTTGTCCTATGTCTTCCTCTGCTTCAATGTCTCCAAAACTGTCAGAATCCTCCTCCTCCTCTCTCCTCTTGTGTGTTCTGTGGCATAGGAACAATGGTGTCTGCATGAAGTGGGCCTTAAGAGGAAAGGAAGTCCTCCTCTTCTTCCCGCTGCTAGGCCTCAAGTGCCTTGTCCATAATGCCACGCAGAGTCTGCTCCAGCAGAAACACAACAGGGATTGTGTCACTGATGTATGCATTGTCACGGCTCACCATCCTTGAGGCCTCCTCAAATGCTGACAGTACAGTGCATGCATCCTTTATGAGCAGCCAATGGCATGGGAAAAAAATCCGAGCCGGCCTGAGCCTGTTGTTGTGCCATACTCACACAGGTACTCGTTGACAACGGTCTGTTGCATGTGCAGCAGCTGCAGCATTGCCAAAATTGAGTTCCACCTGGTGGGCATGTCACAAATCAGGCGGTTTACGGACAGGTTGAATTCCCGCTGAATTTCAGCCAACCGAGCATTAGCTGTCTATGACCGCCTAAAATGGCTACAGACTCTTCTGGCCTGCTTTAGTAGATCTTCCAACCCTGGGTACCTATTTAGGAATGCTGCACAACCAAATTGAGGACATGTGCCAAGCATGGCACGTGTCAACTTTCCCTGTCTAAGGCCGGACAGGAGGTTTGTGCCATTATCGCATACCACCATTCCTGGCTCCAGCTGACGTGGCATGACCCACCTCTGGGTCTGTCCCTGCAGAGCTGCAAGAATCTCTGCTCCCATGTGGTTCCTGTCCCCTAGACACGCCAACTGAGGAACTGCATGGCACCTTTTAGCCTGACTCATTGAATAGCCCTTTGAATGCTTAGGGGGTACTTGTGGTTCATAGGACAATTCAGCAGAGGAGGAGGAGGGGGTAGAGCTGACAAATCTCACATCATCATCATCACTAGCTGCATGGAGACATGGGGGCACAACAAGCTGCAGCACTGAGCCCTGTCTTGCATCCTTCCGAGTTGCAAACAGAGTTACCCAGTGTGTTGTGAATGGAATATATCACCCCTGACCATGCTTGCTGTGCCACGTGTCAGCAGTAAAGGCTGACTGCCTTGCTCAACAATGTCACAACATTGCCTGCGGCTGACTGCCTTGCCCAACGATGCGACAGAATTGCCTTCCACATGATGGTAGAGAGATGGAATGGCCTTATTTGACAAGAAATAGTGACTGGGAACCTGCCATTGTGGTACAGCACATTCTGCAAATTCACAGAAGGGGGCAGAATCCACCAGACGGAAAGGAAGAGGTTGTAGAGCCAGCAGCTTTGGCAAGCTTGCATTTAGACGCTGGGCATGTGGGTGGCAGTGACTTTTTTTTTTTCACTGCAGCAGATGGGGCAGAGAAATTTGCTGGCTATAGTCTACAGCTGGTGGTGTGTTGCTGGCAGATGTGCTGCAAGGACCTGGGACACCCTGCACTATACCATCATCCCTGTCAGTGGAGGCTGCTGAGAGGTTATGGGGTATACCAGGGACAGACTGAGGAGGAACAGAATTGTGTCACTTTTGTGTGGCTTTCAGGTCTTGCCAATGGCCTGAGTGGTGGGAGGTCAAATGCCTTGTCAAGCATGTGGTACCCAAATGGTTGCTGTTTTTGCCAAGCCTGATGTGCTTGAGACAAATTTTGCAAATTGCAACAGTGCGATCAGCTGCACATGTACTAAAAAAGGCCCAGACAGCTGAGCTATGGGAAGTGGGCCGTGAGATAACAGCTCCACAATGTGATGGAATAGGGTGGCTGCTCTCTACTCTTCCATGATGGCTGCCTCGTTGGGGTTGTGCCTCACCCTCACTTTCCTCCTTTGGTCTATCCAGCACCCAAGTCACATCATCATCATCATCATCCATCATCATCCATCATCATCATCAATATCATCAATATCATCTCCTCCATCCTCATTATCTCTGGAGACAACATGGCAATACCCTGCGGCTGGAGGAACATGAATGCCAATTTGTGTACCAGTGTTCTCCCCTCTCTGTAGGCTCATGGTCCTGCCTTCTTCAACCTCAGAACCAACATCTGAATCGAGTAATGGCTGTGCATTGTCAAGGGGTAAGTGGCTGACACTGTGTTCAAATAACTCTGCTGACTTCTCCATGCCTGATGTTGGGGCTATGGCAGGAATAGCTGTGGACAAGGAGGCAGGTTTGGCCACTCTGCCCTCTGAAGTGGACTGTGCACTAGTCTCTGCTTGGGTGACGGAGGATGAGGATGGTTTAGTAAGCCAGTCCACCACCTCCTCTGCATGCTGATGCAAACTCACTAAACAGAGAAAATGATGCCCTGCCTGAGGACTGAGCACATCCACCTTTGCCTGTGGACATCTCCCTCACCTTGTCCTACCAGACATGATGGGGGGAGGGACTCTTATTAACAAAATGTAATAAAGATGTGGAAATGTGTACGTAGATGCACTTTAATCAATGGAAAGTGGTGTTTGGTGCACTTTAACTTGAGTAGTCACTATACAGACACACTTCATTGATACACTATAATATACTGCAGTAAAAATGCACTGACGCACTGCAATATACTGCATCAAACATGCAGTAACACACATAAATATACTGCGAGAAATGGAAGATAACACACTCAAATATGCAGTGTTAAACTTGCAGTAATGCACTGAAATATAAAACGTGCATGATGTAACGCACAGAATTATACTGCCTTAAACTTGCAGTAACACACTGAACTATACTGCGCTAAACGGAAGGTGTGATGGGAGTCACTTTGGGTGGGGGGGGGGCTGGGTTACATCCATCACAGAAAGTAACGCACTGAAATATACGGTGTTAAACATGCACTAACACACAGAACTATATGGCGTTAAACTTGCAGTAACGCACTGAAATATACAGTGTTAAACTTGCAGTAATGCACTGAAGTATACTACATTAAACGTGCACTAATGCACGGAAATATACTGCGTTAAACGTGCACTAATGCACAGAAATATACTGCGTTAAATGGCACATAATGCACTGAAATATATGGCGTTAAACTTGTAGTAATGCACTGAAATACACAGCATTATATTTGCATTATTGCACTGAACTATACTGCGTTAAACGTGAACTAACGCACAGAAATATAGTGCATTAAATGGCACAGAATGCACTGAAATTTATGGCGTTAAACTTGCAGTAACGCATATACTGCGTTAAACGGCATGTAACTCACTGAAATATATGGCATTAAACGGAACGTAATTCACTGAAATATACGGCATTAAACTTTCAGTAACACACAGAACTATATGGCGTTAAACTTGCAGTAACGCAATTAAATATACGGTGTTAAACTTGCAGTAACACACTGAAATTTATGGCATTAAACTTGAAGTAACACACTGAAATATACTGCCATAAACATGCACTAACTCACAGAAATATACTGCATTAAATGACACGTAAGGCATTGAAATAAACAGCGTTAAACTTGTAGTAACGTACTGAAGTATATTGCGTTAAACATGCACTAATGCACAGAAATATACTGTGTTAAATAGCACATAACGCACTGAAATATATGGCGTTAAACTTCCAGTAATGCACTGAAATACACAGCATTATACTTACAGTAACGCACTGAACTATACCGCGTTAAACTTGCAGTAACGCACAGAAATATACTGCGTTAAACAGCACGTAACGCACTGAAATATATGGCAATAAACTTGCAGTAATGCACTAAAATATACTGCATTAAACGGCATGTAATTCACTGAAATATACGGCTTTAAACTTGCAGTAACGCACAGAAATATATGGCGTTAAACTTGCAGTAATGCAATTAAATATACGGTGTTAAACTTGCAGTAACTCACTGAAATTTATGGCATTAAACTTGAAATAACACACTGAAATATACTGCATTAAACGTGCACTAACTCACAGAAATATACTGCATTAAATGACACGTAACGCACTGAAATATACAGCGTTAAACTTGCAGTAACGTACTGAACAATACTGTGTTAAACGGTCACTACACTCACACTGCCTGAACTATCCCTAGATGCACACTAAACTAATATTCTACTGACCATAGATTTAGAATAGCACACTGTCTAATAGCACTGAACAGAGCGCTGTTCTATCTCTCTCCACGCCGATTTCACATTACAAATGGCCGCTATTGAAAGAATACTTTTATAGTGTGGAGCAGGACTAAGGGCAATGAGCTATGATTGGATAAAGTCTTCATGATGGTGTCCAATCATGGCTCTGACAGTGCTCTGTGCCCTGATTGGGCAAAGCTTTCATTGCTTCAGCCAATCAGGGATTCCAATACACTGCGCGGTGGCGCGGTGCATTGTGGTTGTCGGCGGGTCGAACAAACGGACGAACACCCCGATAATTCGGGTGTTCGCCTAGTAAGCGAACAGCCAATGTTTGGCCCAAACTCATGCTCAGGGCGAATCGTTTGCCCATCCCTAATTGTTACTGTAATGCAGAACTTTATTTGATCACAAGATGGCACAAGGCCCAATACAGGAGTGCTGGGTCTTGTATGCTGCAAACTGGGTCAGGACAAGGGGTGGGCAGAAGGGGCTGCTGCCCTGAGTGCAGCATGTATTGTAGGGATGGGGTGCCACAAGTTCCTTCTACTGTAAAGCTGACAGGAGTAGTGTCAGCGGCATCACTAGCCCTGTCGGCCCATCGCTGGAAGCGGAAAGGAGAGGGGGAGGTGCAGGCTGTGCTCTCTCTCCCCCTTCCTCCTCATAAGCTTGCACATAATAAAGGGGGGGGGGAACAGTTTGGCATCTTAGCCCTGGGCACTGGATGATCTTGTTCCACGACTGGCTGCAAACAGAACTTTTCATTCAGATTAGGGGGGACTGACCTACACAGCCAAAGAGAACTTGCAAAGGGGAGGTGCATTTAAGAAGGAAAAGCCCGGAAACAGGTGTAGAGGAGAGCGAGGGACTGTACGTGAGACTGGACGAGGGGGAAAGAGCAGTGTGGATCCGCATAGGCTCAGGTGGATCAGGACGAGCTGGAAAGTTGCAAGAGTCACCAGAAAGCTGAGGAAGCAGGTTAGGGGTGACTGCGGGCGGACAGACTGGGTCATCACCATCTGCAAAGCCACATCCGTGGAGGACTAAGGGGGTCCACCAAAAAGGAAAGTCATCGCTTCACCCTGCTGCACTGGAGGACCGGGTGAGAAGGTTCCTAACCCACACAATGCTGCCCTTGTTTCAGGTGTGTTTATGGTTTCCAGGAGCTTTGAGCCAAGGACATATAACAATACAGGTCTCCACCTCCTCCATACCACATCCAACGCTGAAACCACTTACCCTTCCCTGATTCTACAATACTGCGTGCAGGATATCGCAGAGAACCCCTTCACCTACCTGCCAGGCACAACCCTGTATTTACCTAGAAATAATAGAGACCTTTCTTATAGAAATCTACTGAGCTGATCAGATCCACCTCTGGAGGGAGTCTATTCCACATTATCACAGCTCTTACTGCGAAGAACCCTTTCCGTATTTGGAGATTAAATCTTTTTTCCTCCCGAAGTAAAGAGTGTCCCCTTGTCCTCTGTGATAACCTTAAAGTGAATAACTCAACACCAAGTTCACTATATGTACCCCTTATATATTTATACATGGAGATCATATCCCCCTTATGTATTTATACATGGAGATCATATCCCCCCTTATGTATTTATACATGGTGATCATATCCCCCCTTATGTATTTATACATGGAGATCATATCCCCCCTTATGTATTTATACATGGAGATCATATACCCCTTATGTATTTATACATGGAGATCATATCCCCCTTATGTATTTATACATGGTGATCATATCCCCCCTTATGTATTTATATATGGAGATCATATCCCCCCTTATGTATTTATACATGGAGATCATATCCCCCCTTATGTATTTATACATGGAGATCATATCCCCCCTTATGTATTTATACATGAAGATCATATCCCCCCCCCTTATGTATTTATACATGGAGATCATATCCCCCTTATGTATTTATACATGAAGATCATATCCCCCCCTTATGTATTTATACATGGAGATCATATCCCCCTTATGTATTTATACATGAAGATCATATCCCCCCTTATGTATTTATACATGGAGATCATATCCCCCCCTTATGTATTTATACATGGAGATCATATCCCCCTTATGTATTTATACATGGAGATCATATCCCCCCTTATGTATTTATACATGGAGATCATATCCCCCCCTTATGTATTTATACATGGAGATCATATCCCCCTTATGTATTTATACATGGAGATCATATCCCCCCTTATGTATTTATACATGGAGATCATATCCCCCCTTATGTATTTATACATGAAGATCATATCCCCCCTTATGTATTTATACATGGAGATCATATCCCCCTTATGTATTTATACATGAAGATCATATCCCCCCTTATGTATTTATACATGGAGATCATATCCCCCCCTTATGTATTTATACATGGAGATCATATCCCCCCTTATATATTTATACATGGAGATCATATCCCCCTTATGTATTTATACATGGAGATCATATCCCCCCTTATGTATTTATACATGGAGATCATATCCCCCCTTTATGTATTTATACATGGAGATCATATCCCCCCCTTATGTATTTATACATGGAGATCATATCCCCCCTTCTTATGTATTTATATATGGAGATCATATCCCCCCTTATGTATTTATACATGGGGATTATATCCCCCCTTATGTATTTATACATGGTGATCATATCCCCCCTTATGTATTTATACATGGAGATCAAATCCCCCCCCCCTTTATGTATTTTTACATGGAGATCACATCCCCCTTATGTATTTATACATGAAGATCATATCCCCCCTTATGTATTTATACATGGAGATCATATCCCCCCCCCCCTTATGTATTTATACACGGAGATCATATCCCCCCTTATGTATTTATACATGGTGATCATATCCCCCCTTATGTATTTATACATGGAGATCAAATCCCCCCCCTTTATGTATTTATACATGGAGATCATATCCCCCTTATGTATTTATACATGGAGATCATATCCCCCCTTATGTATTTATACATGGAGATCATATCCCCCCTTATGTATTATACATGGAGATCATATCCCCCCTTATGTATTTACACATGGAGATCATATCCCCTCTTATGTATTTATGCATGGAGATCATATCCCCCCTTACGTATTTACACATGGAGATCATATCCCCTCTTATGTATTTATACATGGAGATCAAACCCCCCCCCCCTTATGTATTTATACATGGAGATCATATCCCCCCTTATGTATTTATACATGGAGATCATATCCCCCCTTATGTATTTATACACGGTGATCATATCCCCTCTTATGTATTTATACATGGAGATCATATCCCCCCTTATGTATTTATACATGGAGATCATATCCCCTTATGTATTTATACATGGAGATCATATCCCCCCTTATATATTTATACATGGAGATCATATCCCCCCTTATGTATTTATACATGGAGATCAAATACCCCCCCTTTATGTATTTATACATGGAGATCATATCCCCCCCCCTTTATGTATTTATACATGGAGATCATATCCCCCCTTATGTATTTATACATGGAGATCATATCCCCCCTTATGTATTTATACATGGAGATCATATCCCCCCTTTATGTATTTATACATGGAGATCAAATCCCCCCCTTATGTATTTATACATGGAGATCATATCCCCCCCTTATGTATTTATACACGGAGATCATATCCCCCCTTATGTATTTATACATGGAGATCAAATCCCCCCCCTTATGTATTTATACATGGAGATCATATCCCCCCCCTTATGTATTTATACATGGAGATCATATCCCCCCCTTATGTATTTATACATGGAGATCATATCCCCCCTTATGTATTTATACATGGAGATCAAATCCCCCCCTTTATGTATTTATGCATGGAGATCATATACCCCTTATGTATTTATATATGGAGATCATATCCCCCTTATGTATTTATACATGGAGATCATATCCCCCTTATGTATTTATACATGGAGATCATATCCCCCCTTATGTATTTATACATGGAGATCATATCCCCCCTTATGTATTTATACATGGAGATCATATCTCCCCTTATGTATTTATACATGGAGATCATATCCCCCTTATGTATTTATACATGGAGATCATATCCCCCCTTATGTATTTATACATGGAGATCATATCCCCCCTTATGTATTTATACATGGAGATCAAATCCCCCCTTATGTATTTATACATGGAGATCATATCCCCTCTTATGTATTTATACATGGAGATCATATCTCCCCTTATGTATTTATACATGGAGATCATATCCCCCCTTAGGTATTTATACATGGAGATCATATCCGCTCTTATATATTTATACATGGAGATCATATCCCCCCTTATGTATTTATACATAGAGATCATATCCCCCCTTAGGTATTTATACATGGAGATCATATCTGCTCTTATATATTTATACATGGAGATCATATCCCCTCTTATGTATTTATACATGGAGATCATATCTCCCCTTATGTATTTATACATGTAGATCATATCCCCCCTTATGTATTTATACATGGAGATCATATCCCCCTTATGTATTTATACATGGAGATCATATCCGCTCTTATATATTTATACATGGAGATCATATCTCCCCCTTATGTATTTATACATGGAGATCATATCCCCCTTATTCTTGTCTTCTCAGGAGAGAATAAATTCAGTTCCTCTAATCTCTCCTCATAGCTGAGCTCCTCCATGCCTCTTATCAGTTTGGTTGCCCTTCTCTGTACTTTCTCCAGTTCCCCCGATATTTTTAGGAGAACTGGAGCCCAAAACTGAACTTCATATCCCAGATGAGGTCTTACTAATGATTTGTACAGATGATGTCTCTCTCTCTGGAGTCCATACCTCTCTTATACAAGAAAGGACTTTACTCACTTTGGAAACCGCCACTTGCATGTTATTATTGAGCTTATGATCTACCAAAACCCCCAGATCCTTCCCCACCATGGACTCCCCCAGATCCTTCTCCATTATGGATCCCCCAGATCCTTCTCCTCTCCACCACTGATCCCCCCCAGATCCTCCTCCACCATGGACTCCCCCAGATCCTTCCCCACTATGGATCCCCCATATCCTTCTCCTCTCCACCACTGATCCCCCCAGATCCTTCTCCACCATGGACTCACCCAGATCCTTCCCCACTATGGATCCCCCAGATCCTTCTCCTCTCCACCACTGATCCCCCCAGATCCTTCTCCACCATGGACTCCCCCAGATCCTTCCCCACTATGGATCCCCAGATCCTTCTCCTCTCCACCACTGATCCCCCCAGATCCTTCTCCACCATGGATTCCCCCAGATCCTTCCCACTATGGATCCCCCAGATCCTTCTCACCATGGATCCCCCCAGTTGTACTCCCCACTAGTATGTATGATGCAAATTCTTAGCCCCCAAGTGCAGAACTTTACATTTATCAACATTAAACCTCATCTGCCACATAGTTGCCCAATTAGACATTAGACAGAGCATTGAGGTCGGCTTGTAATTTGGAGACATCCTGTAAGGACGTCATTCCACTGCATAGCTTAGTGTCTGCAAAGACTGAAATCCCAAACCGATATCATTTATAAATAGATTAAAGAGTAAGGCACCCCACACTGAACCTTAGGGTACCCTGCTAATAACACTGAGCCTTGGGGTACCCCACTACACTACCTTGCCCTCCTAATAACACTGAACCTTGGGGTCCTCTGACCATTTCCGACAGACCACCAATGTATGGGACATTCTTCCCACTGATCACCAATGTAAGGAACATTCTTCTCACTGATCACCAATGTAAGGAACATTCTTCTCACTGATCACCAATGTAAGGAACATTCTTCTCACTGATCACCAATGTAAGGAACATTCTTCTCACTGATCACCAATGTAAGGAACATTCTTCTCACTGATCCCAATGTAAGGAACATTCTTCTCACTGATCACCAATGTAAGGGGCATTTTCTCACTGATCATCTTCTCACTGACCACCAATGTAAGGAACATTCTTCTCAATGATCACCGATCTAAGGAACATTCTTCTCACTGATCACCAATGTAAGGAACATTCTTCTCACTGATCACCAATGTAAGGAACATTCTTCTCACTGATCACCAATGTAAGGGACATTCTTCTCACTGATCACCAATGTAAGGAACATTCTTCTCACTGATCACCAATGTAAGGAACATTCTTCTCACTGATCACCAATGTAAGGAACATTCTTCTCACTGATCACCAATGTAAGGAACATTCTTCTCACTGATCACCAATGTAAGGAACATTCTTCTCACTGATCACCAATGTAAGGAACATTCTTCTCACTGATCACCAATGTAAGGGACATTCTTCTCACTGATCACCAATGTAAGGAACATTCTTCTCACTGATCACCAATGTAAGGAGCATTCTTCTCACTGATCACCAATGTAAGGAACATTCTTCTCACTGATCACCAATGTAAGGAACATTCTTCCCACTGATCACCAATGTAAGGAACATTCTTCTCACTGATCACCAATGTAAGGAACATTCTTCTCACTGATCACCAATGTAAGGAACATTCTTCTCACTGATCACCAATGTAAGGAACATTCTTCTCACTGATCACCAATGTAAGGAACATTCTTCCACTGATCACCAATGTAAGGAACATTCTTCTCACTGATCACCAATGTAAGGAACATTCTTCTCACTGATCACCAATGTAAGGAACATTCTTCTCACTGATCACCAATGTAAGGAACATTCTTCTCACTGATCTCCAATGTAAGGAACATTCTTCTCACTGATCTCCAATGTAAGGAACATTCTTCTCACTGATCACCAATGTAAGGGACATTCTTCTCACTGATCACCAATGTAAGGAACATTCTTCTCACTGATCACCAATGTAAGGGACATTCTTCTCACTGATCACCAATGTAAGGGACATTCTTCTCACTGATCACCAATGTAAGGAGCATTCTTCTCACTGATCACTAATGTATAGAGCATTCTTCTCACCGATCACCAATGTAAGGAACATTCTTCTCACTGATCACCAATGTAAGGGACATTCTTCTCACTGATCACCAATGTAAGGGGCATTCTTCCCACTAAACACCAATGTAAGGGGCATTTTTCTCACTGATCACCAATGTAAGGAACATTCTTCTCACTGACCACCAATGTAAGGAACATTCTTCTCAATGATCACCGATCTAAGGAACATTCTTCTCACTGATCACCAATGTAAGGGGCGATAATGATAGGAAGAGGATGATAATGTCTGTGGGCTGAATGCCACGTCTACAGCAGCCTCCTGATTGACTGATCTTTGGAGAGGGAATCTATTTCTCAGACTGGATCCTCCAAGATGATTATCATTCTCCTGGGATCAGACTAGTGTGAGTGACTCCATGGACATTCCAGGGGTAGGCAACCTCGGCCCTCCAGCTGTGGTGAAACTACAAGTCCCATGAGACATTACAAGACCCTGACAATCATGCCTCTCCTAGAGGCAGAGGCATGATTGGATTTGTAGTTTCACCACAGCTGGAGTGCCAAGGTTGCCTACCCCTTAGGGACACGAATAGTCACCCAGCAGTGACCCCCAGACATGGAAGTTACATACTGTAGTCACTCAAGGTATAACAAAAACGGGTTCATTGTGGCCAACCATGCCAATCTACAACGTCTACCAAACCTTCTTGTTATGTAGCATTGTATGTGAAATATAAAACTTGTGTATCAGTTCAATCTTCCAACCACCATCTCCCATCTATGTGGTAGATTCAGGCACTTGGGATCCCCCAAAAAAAAACCTTCGCCCCCTCCCCATCCTACAGGGTCCTCCTTACCTGTGATGTGGTTCTTGGCCATCCTTCTGCTGCTTTCCATCCAGGGGAAGGTGAGTCCCGGTAGGCCGCTCATCCCCCCAATACTGGACAATGGTGAAGCCCCCTGACTGGGCCCCACCTGTGGAAGAGGCCTATGAGCTGGCACTCTTATGACTCCCGCCGGTCGCACATTGACATTCATGCTAACGTCCATCCTCATGTTGAGGCTGTAGGAAGAGTTGCCTGGGTTGTACATGGTGCAGTAGGCACTGGATCCATGGTGCTCCTGCTCCCCTGTCCGGGAATAGGGGAACCCCACAGTCTGCTCAGGGCTGTTCAGAATCTGATCAATGCCAAAGCTGATGGGTTCATGGTGGGTGCTTGTGTCTTGAGCCATCTCCAGGTGATCCATTAGTCATGAGATGCAGAACGGATGCTGGGAAAGTATGGGCTCCTTCCCGGGACTTGAGACAGGAGGTTCTGAGAAGTGACGTGACTGTTCACAAGCAGATGCTGGTTGTCAGAAGGAAAGTTTGGGACCTTGAGGCAAAAAATCAAAGTAAGAAAAACAAGGAGCTGGAAAAATGCAATGGGGCCTGGGGCACTTATGTGGGTGTGTATGCCATATAGACAGCACCTCTTATCTTGGGATGTAGTGCAGGGAGGACTAGTTATCTTGGGGTGCAGTACATAAAGACAACTGGTCTTGGGGTAAAGGTCACACTTTTTGGGGGTACCAAGCTACTTCTAGTTGGACACAGGTACTGGATAATTAGATGGAGAGGAAGTAAATCTTCTAAAGCTCATTATTATGACTTCGGAATTAAGGGGGCACTGAAAGCAGCAAAGCAATAACAGATATTGTCTCGGGGTGGAGACGGGTAAGAGAGAACATTGGAATGTTTGGGGGACACAATGTTGGGGCCTCTTAATTTGGGGAACATGTTGCGTTAAGACAGAAGATTTAGACTGGAATGGTAATAGGAGATGGAAGAACGGCTGTTTTGGGAGGTATATAAATAGTTTCTGGGTTCCAATATAAAAGAATATAATAGGGTTATGATGCAGTGTTGGAGCAATGGTTATACTGTGTGGCAGGGCTGGGGAAACCACTTAGGTCGGGGTGCAATGCTAGGGACACTAGTTAGATAGAAGTGCAGCGCTGGGGACACTATTTAGGTTGGGGGGGCAGTGCTGGGGGCACTAGATTTGATGGGTAACAGTGTTGAGGGCACTACTTAGATTCCGCTGCAGTGCTAGGGACACTACTTAGGTTGAGGTGCACTGCTAGGGTCAATTCTTAGAAAAAGGTGTAATGCTGGGGACACTACTTAGGTTGAGGTGTACTGCTAGGGTCAATTCTTAGACGGGTGTAATGCTGGGGACACTACTTAGGTTGGTATGTAATGCTGAGGACACTAATTTTAATTGTTAGGTTGAGGTGCAATATTGTGAATTTCATTTCAGTTCAGAGGCATTTGTGGTCTTGGGGTGTGGGGTCCATATCAGTGTTGAAGCAGTTTGGTGGTATTGGGGTACAGGGTAGAGGGTTTAAGCTGAGTTGCCGTGCAGTAATGGAGACGCTAGTGAAGTCTGGGTGTAGGATGTTAAAGTGAAGTGCAGAAAGGCTTGCTGAGATGAAGTTCAAAAGGTATGACTTATATTAGGGTGCAATGTAGAAGGTACCAGTTTTGTGGGGTGCAGTGCTGAAGGTACTAGTTATGTTAGGATGCTGTGTAGAAGGCACTAGCTATGTTGGGTTACAGCGTAGAAGATACTAGTAATGTTAGTGTTGAAAACACCACTTGCTTGGGTTCCTGTGGAAAAGAGGTTAGGCATCTCAGTATGGAGTGTAGAAAACACCACTTGCGTTGGGTTCCTGTGGAGAAGAGGTTAGGTATCTCAGTATGGAGTGTAGAAAACACCACTTGTGTTGGGTTCCTGTGGAGAAGAGGTTAGGTATCTCAGTATGGAGTGCAGAAAACACCACTTGTGTTGGGTTCCTGTGGAGAAGAGGTTAGGTATCTCAGTATGGAGTGTAGAAAACACCACTTGTGTTGGGTTGCTGTGGAAAAGGTTCTACGTAAATTAGGGCACAGTGTAGAAGACATTTGTATCAGGTTGTGGTGGAGAAGGGGGTAGGTATGTCAGGGCACAGTGTAGAAAGGGCCACTTCTGTTGGGTTGACTTGGAGAAAGGAGCTAGGTATGTCAGGGTGCAGTGTAGAAGACACCATTGGTGTCAGGTTGCCTTGGGGAAAGGAGTTAGGTAAGTCAAGGTGCAGTGTAGGGTAAAGTAGGAGCTACTATTTGTGTTGGGTGCAGCGTAAAAGACACCACTTGTGTTGGGTTGTGGTGGAGAAGAGGATTGGTATGTCAGGGTTCAGTGTAGAAGACAAAACTTGTGTTGGGTTGCCGTGAAGAAGGGGTTAGGTTAGATATGCCAGGGTGCAGTGTAAAGGGTATTAGCTCTGCTAGGAGGCTCAAAGTAGTAGGTACTAGTCGTATTAGGTGCAGTGTAGAAGACACTACTTGTGTCGGGTTGTGGGGAGAAAGGGTTAGGTAAGTCAGGGTGCAGTGTAGAGGGTATTAGCTCTGCTCGGATAGGTATTAGTTGTGTTGGGGTCCAGTGTAGAAGGTACTAATGAAGTCGGCGTGGAGCGTAGAAGGTACTGATTGTGTTGGGGTGTGGAGTAGTTGGTACAAGTTGTATCAGGGTGCAATATAGAACGTTCTAGTGATGTTGGGGTGCTGATGGGCTGAGAATTGTGTGCCGGGTTCCTGTGCTGTAAATTTGGGGAGTGAACAGCGGGTTCCAAATGACTCCTGAAATGGTTATGGGAGAAGGAAGTCAAAGTGGGGTAGAAGTTAGAGGGTGAGGTGATGTTTCTCTCCTTCTCAGGTCTTGTTTGTGAAAAATCCGTGTCCGGAGAGATCCGCTGTTCAGGTGATGGCTTGTTTGTGGGGGTGGAGCTCAGGTAACCTCTTGGCCAGGAGATCTTTTTGATACAATATTGGAGGGAGCCGGTATCTCATGTCTTCTTCCTTGATATAAGAGTTACCCCAAAGCTCGTCCTCTGTTCCTCCTGGGAAGTGTTTCCCCTCCAGGTCCCTCTTCCATTCTCCAATACCTGAATGATATTCTCACAAAAAGGAAAAGAAGCTCCAGCCGGGTTGTCTTTTCTTCTGCCAGGTCCAGGTCCCGTACCTCTCCTCTAGGAAGCATTAACTGGTATCCAGGACTGGTCAAGTCTTCTCCCTCCTTGTCTGGTCCTTTGATGGTGGATGGTCAGAAGATGCAGGAGGAAAGTCTGTCACCCAGCATGGGACCAGACCATCCCAGTTCTCCTATCACTGCTCCATCCTGGCAATGACACAGTCCAGACCCCTCACCAAATACAGGCCCCCACCCAGAGGCAGGCGTATCCTGACATTAACCCATTTTACTCTGCTCAGGACAGGCGGATCCCACAGGAGCTCAGAAGACTCAGGAGATACATTACAAGGTTTAGAGTTTATAGGCGAGCCACCCGGAGTTCACCTTTACTATAAATTCATGGCTGTCCACCACCACTACAACGCCTGCCAATTATTATTATTATCAGAGGCCAAATATTACAACATGGACACAAACATTATTATTAACGCAACTAACTACAGCACAACCACCACTACTAACTACAGCACAACCACCACTACTAACTATAATACAACCACCACTACTAACTACAATACAACCACCACTACTAACTACAATACAACCACCACTACTAACTACAATACAATCATTACTACTAACTACAATACAATCACTACTACTACTAACTACAATACAACAACCACCACTACTAACTACAATACAATCACTACTACTAACTACAACAACCACTACTAACTACAATACAACCACCACTACTAACTACAATACAACAACTACTACTAACTACAATACAACCACCACTACTAACTACAATACAACCACCACTACTAACTACAATACAACCACCACCACTACTAACTAGAATACAACCACCACTACTAACTACAATACAACAACCACCACTACTAACTACAATACAATCACTACTACTAACTACAACCACCACTACTAACTACAATACAACCACCACTACTAACTACAATACAATCACTACTACTAACTACAATACAACCACCACTACTACCTACAATACAATCACTACTACTACTAACTACAATACAACAACCACCACTACTAACTACAATACAATCACTACTACTAACTACAACAACCACTACTAACTACAATACAACCACCACTACTAACTACAATACAATCACTACTACTAACTACAATACAACCACCACTACTACCTACAATACAATCACTACTACTAACTACAACATCTACTACTAACTACAATACAACCACCACTACTAACTACAATATAACCACCACTACTAACTACAATACAACCACCACTACTAACTACAATACAACCACCACCACTACTAACTACAATACAACAACCACCACTACTAACTACAATACAACCACCACTACTAACTACAATACAATCACTACTACTACTAACTACAATACAACCACCACTACTAACTACAATACAACCACCACTACTAACTACAATACAACCACCACCACTACTAACTACAATACAACAACCACTACTAACTAGAATACAACCACCACTACTAATTACAATACAACCACCACTACTAACTACAATACAATCACTACTACTACTAACTACAATACAACCACCACCACTACTAACTACAATACAACAACCACTACTAACTACAATACAACCACCACCACTACTAACGACAATACAACCACCACCACTACTAACTACAATACAACAACCACTACTAACTACAATACAACCACCACCACTACTAACTACAATACAACCACCACCACTACTAACGACAATACAACCACCACCACTACTAACTAGAATACAATCACCACTACTAACTACAATACAACCACCACTACTACTAACTACAATACAATCACCACTACTAACTACAATACAACCACCACTACTAACTACAATACAACCACCACCACTACTAACTAGAATACAATCACCACTACTAACTACAATACAACCACCACTACTACTAACTACAATACAATCACCACTACTAACTACAATACAACCACCACTACTAACTACAATACAACAACCATTACTAACTACAATACAACCACCACTACTAACTACAATACAACCACCACCACTAACTACAATACAACCCGATCTTATTTACCAGATATTGTGTTACTGAGAAGGACAATATACATTCCACCATCAATATTATCAGAGGAACCAAATGTCTCCATCCATCCATCCATCTCTCCATCCATCCATCCATCCATCTCTCCATCCATCTCTAAATCCATATCTCATCCATCCATCTCTCCATCCATCCATCAATCCATCCATCTCTATATCCATCCATCTCTCCATCCATCTCTCCATCTCTCCATCCATCCATCTCTCCATCCATCCATCTCTCCATCCATCCATCTCTCCATCCATCCATCCATCCATCTCTCCATCCATCCATCCATCCATCTCTCCATCTATCCATCTCTCCATCCATCTCTCCATCCATCCATCCATCCATCCATCCATCTCTCCATCTATCCATCTCTCCATCCATCTCTCCATCCATCCATCCATCCATCCATCCATCCATCTCTCCATCCATCCATCTCTCCGTCCATCCATCTCTCCATCCATCCATCCATCCATCTCTCCATCCATCCATCTCTCCATCCATCCATCCATCTCTCCATCCATCCATCTCTCCGTCCATCCATCTCTCCATCCATCCATCCATCCATCCATCTCTCCATCCATCCATCCATCCATCCATCCATCCATCCATCCATCCATCCGTCTCTCCATCCATCCATCCATCCATCCATCCATCCATCCATCCATCCATCTCTCCATCCATCTCTCCATCCATCCATCTCTCCATCCATCTCTCCACCCATCCATGTCTCCATCCATCCATCCATCCATCTACAATACAACCCGATCTTATTTACCAGATATTGTGTTACTGAGAAGGACAATATACATTCCACCATCAATATTATCAGAGGAACCAAATGTCTCCATCCATCCATCCATCTCTCCATCCATCCATCTCTCCATCCATCTCTCCATCCATCCATCCATCTCTCCATCCATCTCTCCATCCATCCATCCATCTCTCCATCCATCTCTCCATCCATCCATCCATCCATCTCTCCATCCATCTCTCCATCCATCCATCTCTCCATCCTCCCATCCATCCATCCATCCATCTCTCCACCCATCCATCTCTCAATCCATCTCTCCGTCCATCCATCCATCCATCCAGCCATCCATCCATCCATCTCTCTATCCATCTCTCCATGCATCTCTCCATCCATCCATCCATCCATCTCTATATCCATCCATCTCTCTATCCATCTCTCCATCCATCCATCTCTCCATCCATACATCTCTCCATCCATCCATCTCTCCATCCATCCATCTCTCCATCCATCTCTCCATCCATCCATCCATCCATCCATCCATCCATCCATCTCTCCATCCATCTCTCCATCCATCCATCCATCTCTCCATCTATCCATCTCTCCATCCATCCATCCATCCATCCATCCATCCATCTCTCCATCCATCCATCCATCCATCTCTCCATCCATCCATCTCTCCGTCCATCCATCTCTCCATCCATCCATCCATCCATCTCTCCATCCATCCATCCATCTCTCCATCCATCCATCCATCTCTCCATCCATCCATCCATCCATCCATCCATCCATCCATCTCTTCATCCATCCATCTCTCCATCCATCTCTCCATCCATCTCTCCATACATCCATCTCTCCACCCATCCATGTCTCCACCCATCTCTCCATCCATCCATCCATCCATCCATCCATACATACATCCATCCATCTCTCCATCCATGTCTCCATCCATCCTTCTCTCCATCCATCCATCTCTCCGTCCATCTCTCCATCCATCTCTCCATCCATCCATGTCTCCATCCATCCATCTCTCCATCCATCCATCCATCCATCCATCTCTCCATCCATCCATCTCTCCATCCATCCATCCATCCATCCATCCATCTCTCCATCCATCCAACCATCCATCCATCCATCCATCCATCTCTCCATCCATCCATCTCTCCATCCATCTCTCCATCCATCCATCCATCCATCTCTCCACCCATCTCTCCATCCATCCATCTCTCCATCCATACATCTCTCCATCCATCCATCCATCCATCCATCCATCCATCTCTCCATCCATCCATCTCTCCATCCATCCATCTCTCCATCCATCTCTCCATCCATCCATCCATCTCTCCATCCATCCACCTCTCCATCCATCCATCTCTCCATCCATCTCTCCATCCATCTCTCCATCCATCCATCCATCCATCCCTCCATCCATCCATCACTCCATCCATCTTTCCATCCATCCATCTCTCCATCCATCCATTCATCCATCTCTCCATCCATCCATCCATCCATCCATCTCTCCATCCATCCATTCATCTCTCCATCCATCCATCCATCCATCCATTTCTCCATCCATCTCTCCATCCATCCATCCATCCATCTCTCCATCCATCCATCTCTTCATCCATCCATCTCTCCATCTCTCCATCCATCCATCCATCCATCCATCCATCCATCCATGTCTCCATTCATCTCTCCATCCATCCATCTCTCCATCCATCCATCCATCCATCCATGTCTCCATTCATCTCTCCATCCATCCATCTCTCCATCCATCCATCCATCCATCCATCCATCCATCCATCCATCTCTCCATCCATCCATCCATCCATCCATCCATCCATCTCTACATCCATCCATCTCTCCATCCATCCATCTCTCCATCCATCTCTCCATCCATCCATCTCTCCATCCATCCATCCATCCATCCATCCATCCATCCATCCATCCATCCATCCATCTCTCCATCCATCTCTCCATCTATCCATCTCTCCATCCATCCATCCATCTCTCCATCCATCCATCTCTCCATCCATCTCTCCATCCATCCATCTCTCCATCCATCCATCCATCCATCTCTCCATCCATCCATCTCTCCATCCATCTCTCCATCCATCCATCCATCCATCCATCCATCTCTCCATCCATCCATCCATCTCTCCATCCATCCATCCATCCATCCATCCATCTCTCCATCCATCCGTCCACACAAAGTATAAAATGAAATGTATGAAATCCGTGTCATTCTAAATTCCTAAATCCCATTTTATGATAATATAGATTTTACTAAGTGAGGAAATGTCAGCAACATGATAATAACATATGATAATAATACATGATAATAATATATGATAATAATATATGATAATAATATATGATAATAATACATGATAATAATATATGATAATAATACATGATAATAATACATGATAATAATATATGATAATAATATATGATAATAATACATGATAATAATATATGATAATAATATATGATAATAATACATGATAATATATGATAATATATGATAATAATGCTCCATTTGATATGTTACATTGTAATTCTAATTTGTATAATAATGATAAGTATTTGTATTGTTTTATAAGGATCATCTACTAATAATAATATACAATAGAACAATTTATAGTCAAATATAATAATAGTAATAACAATAATCCATATTAAAGTATAAAACAAGAAGGAGGAAAAAGTAGAAGAAGAGTTATATTAAAAGGTAATAATTATAATAATATTAATAACAGTTTATATTAAATTGTAATAATAATAATAGGAGGAAGAAGAAGAAAAAGAAGAGTTTATAATAAAATGTAATACTGATAACAATAGATGATATGGCAATGTAATAAATAATAAGTATATAATAATAATAAATAGTCGGGTTCTCAGTCTGTGGGGGATGGTGCTTTGAAAAGAACTCGTATCATCTGGGAAGAATTCATACAATGAGGGCTTTCCAGTTCTAGAACTGAAGGCTCGGGAAATGATGGATGGATGATGGATGGATGGATGAGGGATGGATGATGGATGGATGGATGATGGAGGATGGATGAATGGATGAGGACGAGTCCATCGGAGGTGGTCGGAGGGTGTCCGAGGTGATTGGAGGGTGTCGGAGGGTGTCAGAGGTGATCAGAGGTGATTGGAGGGTATTGGAGGTGATTGGAGGGTGTTGGAGGTGATCGGAGGTGATCGGAGGGTGTTGGAGATGATTGGAGGGTGTCGGAGGGTGTCGGAGGTGATTGGAGGGTGTCGGAGGGTGTCGGAGGTGATCGGAGGTGATTGGAGGGTGTCGGAGGTGATCGGAGGGTGTTGGAGGTGATTGGAGGGTGTCGGAGGTGATCGGAGGGTGTCGGAGGTGATTGGAGGGTGTCGGAGGTGATCGGAGGGTGTTGGAGGTGATTGGAGGGTGTCGGAGGTGATCGGAGGTGATTGGAGGGTGTCGGAGGTGATCGGAGGTGATTGGAGGTGATTGGAGGGTGTCGGAGGTGATTGGAGGGTGTCGGAGGTGATCGGAGGTGATCGGAGGGTGTTGGAGGTGATTGGAGGGTGTCGGAGGTGATCGGAGGGTGTCGGAGGTGATTGGAGGGTGTCGGAGGTGATCGGAGGGTGTTGGAGGTGATTGGAGGGTGTCGGAGGTGATCGGAGGTGATCGGAGGTGATTGGAGGGTGTCGGAGGTGATCGGAGGTGATTGGAGGTGATTGGAGGGTGTCGGAGGTGATTGGAGGGTGTCGGAGATGATTGGAGGGTGTCGGAGGTGATCGGAGGTGATCGGAGGGTGTCGAGGGGATGATTGGAGGGTGTCGGAGGTGATCGGAGGTGATCGGAGGGTGTCGGAGGTGATCGGAGGTGATTGGAGGGTGTCGGAGGTGATCGGAGGTGATCGGAGGTGATCGGAGGGTGTGGGAGGTGATCGGAGGTGATTGGAGGGTTCGGAGGGTGTCGGAGGTGATCGGAGGTGATCGGAGGGTGTCGGAGGTGATTGGAGGGTGTCGGAAGTGATCGGAGGTGACCGGAGGTGATTGGAGGGTGTTGGAGGTGATTGGAGGGTGTCGGAAGTGATTGGAGGGTGTCGAAGGTGATCAGAGGTGATCGGAGGTGATTGGAGGGTGTCGGAGGTGATCGGAGGTGATTGGAGGGTGTCGGAGGTGATCGGAGGTGATCGGAGGTGATTGAAGGGTGTCGGAGGTGATCGGAGGTGATCGGAGGTGATTGGAGGGTGTCGGAGGTGATTGGAGGGTGTCGGAGGTGATCGGAGGGTGTCGGAGATGATTGGAGGGTGTCGGAGGTGATCGGAGGTGATCGGAGGTGATCGGAGGGTGTCGGAGGTGATCGGAGGTGATTGGAGGGTGTCGGAGGGTGTCGGAGGTGATCGGAGGTGATCGGAGGGTGTCGGAGGTGATCGGAGGGTGTCGGAGGTGATTGGAGGGTGTCGGAGGTGATTGGAGGGTGTCGGAAGTGATCGGAGGTGACCGGAGGTGATTGGAGGGTGTTGGAGGTGATTGGAGGGTGTCGGAGGTGATTGGAGGTGATTGGAGGGTGTCGGAGGTGATCAGAGGTGATCGGAGGTGATTGGAGGGTGTCGGAGGTGATCGGAGGTGATCGGAGGTGATGGGAGGGTGTCGGAGGTGATCGGAGGGTGTTGGAGGTGATCGGAGGTGATCGGGGGGTGTCGGAGGTGATCGGAGGGTGTCGGAGGGTGTCAGAGGTGATTGGAGGGTGTCAGAGGTGATCGGAGGTGATGGGAGGGTGTCGGAGGTGATCGGAGGTGATGGGAGGGTGTCGGAGGTGATCAGAGGGTGTTGGAGGTGATCGGAGGTGATGGGAGGGTGTCGGAGGTGATCAGAGGGTGTTGGAGGTGATCGGAGGTGATGGGAGGGTGTCGGAGGTGATCAGAGGGTGTTGGAGGTGATCGGAGGTGATGGGAGGGTGTCGGAGGTGATCAGAGGGTGTTGGAGGTGATCGGAGGTGATGGGAGGGTGTCGGAGGTGATCAGAGGGTGTTGGAGGTGATCGGAGGTGATCGGGGGGTGTCGGAGGTGATCGGAGGTGATCGGAGGGTGTCGGAGGGTGTCAGAGGTGATTGGAGGGTGTCGGAGGTGATCGGAGGTGATGGGAGGGTGTCAGCGATCAATGGAGTTCTCTCCGGGATACTTTTGCTATTTGCAAATACAAATTTTCAGGACAATCTTTCAGGATGTTCTCCCTTCTGCAGGGTGTAGCTAAGATAATCTCTGTGTGTATATATATATATATATATATATATATATATATGTAGGAAGGCCAGTATGGTGGCCTGAATTTATGGGAGGAGCCCGGGGGGGTACTTAAGCAGCCCGCTCACCTGTGGTGCTTGTCGGTTTCCTGTGCGCGATATACGTCACTAGGCCGACTATTCGATATACCAGCGTCCGCAAGTTCTTGCCTCGCAAGTTCCCGTATTTTCGATATTCCGTACTCAAAACCTTCGAAGTCCGCGTTTTTCGTTCGTATTTTGTACCACGCGTCTGGCTTGGCTGTCGCAGGTAAGGTCCCGTCGGACTTTTCGTTTTCATATCATGTCACTAAACCGTGATTTCAAATTTTCGTTTCACTCGCATTTCACAAACTGCAATGTATATCGCTTGTACGTTCGATATGTTACCATTTCGATAGCACCGCGACACAGACGTCGCTTCATTTCTAGCATGTCGGTATTCAAAACGGAAAAAAAAAAAAAAAAAAAAAAAAAATATATATATATATGCGTCGGTAGACAGCCATAGCGAGTCGCAATTTGCAATTTATCAAGTCAGTTCGATACCAACCATTTCTTATTTCTGAAACATTTCTAAACTCATTTCTGACATTTCAAATCATTTCAAACATTTCTCATTTCGGTCACCTACCGCGCTCCGATTCGAATCCAGTCGCACCAAAAGATGCACCGATTCGTTCCGGTGTGCCCCAGTTATTACGGCCTCATTTCTATACATGCTCCAGAGTTACGTTATTGTCTGACATTAGTACCTCTGTCATGTTTATCATTTCATTTCCACGTATCACGTCCCGACATGAATCCAGTCGCATGCAAAATGCACCGATTCGTCTCGGCGTGCCCCAGGATTGGCCTCATTTCTATACATGCTCCAGAGTTACGTTTTCAGTCATTCATACCTCTGTCATGGTTATCATTTCATTTCCACCTATCACGTTCCGACATGAATCCAGTCGCATGGCAATGCACCGATTCGTCTCGGCGTGCCCCAGGACTGGCCTCATTTCTATACATGCTCCAGAGTTACGTTTATCAGTAATTCGTACCTTCTGTCATGGTTATCATTTCATTTCCACCTATCACGTTCCGACATGAATCCAGTCGCATGGCAATGCACCGATTCGTCTCGGCGTGCCCCAGGACTGGCCTCATTTCTATACATGCTCCAGAGTTACGTTTACCAGTAATTCGTACCTTCTGTCATGGTTATCATTTCATTTCCACGTATCACGTTCACACATGAATCCAGTCGCATGGAAATGCACCGATTCATTATGGCGTACCCCAGGGCTCGGCCTCATTTCTGATACATGCTTCAAAGTCCGGATCATAGCTAATCGCAGACATCGGGGGATGGATCCATGTCTCTGCCATGCAGCTTACTACCATTTCACTCCCACAACGCATCACCGTTTCGGAACCAGTCGCATCTGACATGCACCGATTCTTTACGGAATGCCTCGCTGGTTCCAGACAGCATTTCATACCTATACCAGAGCTCGGTTGGTTGCCAGTCGCAAACACGGCACAACCAATTCAAGCCTCGGTCTAATAATCATTTCTCTCATTTCATTTCATACGGTGCTCCGATTCGAATCCAGATGCATCAAACAGGCACCAGATCGTCCCGCGTGCACCAATGTTTTCACTTGCCTCATTTCAATACATGCTCCAGAGCCCGGTTCTCGGTCGAATCGATGACGACGACCAGGCCGGACCTCTGTCATGGAGTCCATTCATAATCAACGCAAACATTTCGAATCATTTCATTGTCATACAAATCGTTGCTTCAAAAAATCAGTTAGCAATCCCTTCACGAATTGTCACCTTTTCGTTTTTCTCAGGTCAGTCAAAGTTCAGTAGGTCCACCCTGCACCAGGTTGGACGATATCCCCCCAGGTAAAAAAAAAAAAAAAAAAAAGGGGGAATGGGAGAATAAGTCGGGTAAGTATGACTCAGCGGATCAAAGAAAAAAAAAAAAAAAACTTGAAATTCATCTCACCCCTAATAGGTTACAGTCAACCAGGAAATAAAAGCTCAAGAGAATCCTCACCAGAGCAACGATGTCTCAGACCGGCAGCGAAGACCTCACGGCCCCTCTGTCACCTTCTCCAGTCTCAGAAAGCGGCAGCGTGCAATCCCTTAGGGGATGGACTATCCCCAAACTGACGGCAGAGCTCAGACGCAGAGGTGTCCCCTTCCCCGCCACAGCAAGGAAAGGCGAGCTTTTCAAACTCCTCTTTCCCCCACCAGCAGCAGGACCCAGTACCCAACAGGCATCCCTTCAGTCGATATCATCGGCCATTTCACAGTTACACACGATGGTGTCATCTCTATCCGCCTCAGTGGCAGACGTCCAAACCAGGGTTGCACTTCTGGAGGCCCGACCGGCCACGGCTGTCCCCGACCCAACGGCAACTCAAAGCTTGACACCTCTTCCTGCAGGTACCTCAGGCTCGAGCCATATTGTCTACCCCTCCCACCTGGTCCCAACCAGTATCAGGAAGGACATCTTGGACGGCAAGGACGTCAACCTGGCCTCTCTCCTCATTTCCGTGCATGATTTGGCAGAAAATAAAGCCTACTCCTGGGGTGACATATCAGTGGTCCTTAAAGCCAAAGACCCCAGATTGAACCGCAAGCTAACAGTCTCAGAGTTTACCCTGGCCTTTGGCATGTTCAGAGATGTCCTGTGCTCAGCCACCCCTAGCAGGCGGGAAGAGCTGGACTTGTATCTCCATACTGTGGTAGACTTGGGCCACAAGTACGGAGGTTTTGCCTTTTACGACTACCATCGTTCCTTTTCAGCCAAGGCCGCGGCCAGACTCATACAGTTCCAGATCACGACAGATTGGAGTCTCATGGATACAGAGCTCTTCTGCCGCCACTTTGCCGGCTTACGCTCACCTCTGTGTGCGATTTGCCAGTCTTCCACCCACACTGCCACCTGGTGCGCCAATACGGCAACCAGACGGCCTTTCGAGTTTCCCTCTACCTCAGGTTCAGTACAGGGTCAGCCGATCCCTGAACCAACGCCTCAGGTGGACAAACTCGGACGCCCAGTCCGAACCGTGGGAGGGGCAGCCATCTGTAATAACTTTAATCAGGGGTCCTGCAACTTCAGTCAGTGCCGTCTACTTCACCTCTGCACCTTATGTCATAGAGCACACCCTAGGATTTTGTGCGAAGTCAAGCAACACAAGAAGGCGTGACTAAGCCGGATCAACCTCTTGTGGTTAGGATGGTATCTCACTTCACATCCCACCCCTTCCCTGGCCACCTTCCTTATCCAAGGCTTCACAGCAGGCTTTCACACCGGCCTCATTTCACTACCCCACACTACCCACGAATGTGCCAATCTTCGTTCGGCAGCCATTGACGAACAAGCCATAGATCAGCTCTTACAGGCAGAGGTGGATCGAGGTTACGTGATAGGCCCTTTCAGTTGCCCCCCTTTCAACACATGGAGAGTCAGCCCTATTGGGCTTGTCAAGGGCAAGTTTTCAAATAAATTGCGTTTGGTGTACGACTTGTCTGCGCCTCATTCTTCCCACATACCCAGCCTCAATTCCCTGATCCCCTCCGAGGAGTTTTCCCTAAAATATTCTTCCGTGGACATGGCAATACAAGCGATCATCAAAGCAGGCACAGGCGCCTGGCTCTCCAAAGCCGACATCTCGGATGCCTTCAAGCTCCTGCCCATCCACCCATCCCTTTGGTGCTGGCATGGCATCAAGTGGAAGGAAGCATATTATTTTGCTACAAAGCTCACCTTCGGTTCGAAGAGTAGCCCGTGGCTCTTCGACACGTTCGCCCAGTCCCTCGGTTGGATACTATTACACAAGGGTCAATGCCATGAAGTCATCCATTATCTAGATGACTTCCTACTGATAGAACCACCCAGCAAGCCCCCAGGAGATCTCGACAAACTTAGGGTAATTTTTGGAAACCTCAATGTTCCTATTGCCGAGCACAAAGTCGATGGCCCAGCAAATAGCATCACTTTTCTCGGGGTCAGCTTGGATACCTGCGCAATGCAAGCCAGTCTCCCCCTCGACAAACTAACACGCATTAGGGCAGTCCTTCACGAGTTTACACACACCAAGGACTGTACCAAAAAACAGTTGCAGTCCCTCCTGGGTATGCTCAACTTCGCTATGCGAATTATTCCACAAGGCCGCACATTTGTATCACGCCTACTCAGATTTCTGTCGGAAACTCAAGACCCTGATCAGATTCTGAATTTAGACTCCGCAGCCATAGCGGACCTATCCATGTGGGAGGAATTCTTGTCCGCCTGGAATGGCATATCTCTATTCATACCTATAGTTTCGGTCCATTCACCCCAGGTGGTAACGGACGCCGCAGCCTCCACAGGTTTCGCGGCAATTTTTGGCCATCATTGGTTTTCAGGACCCTGGCCTCAACAGATACTATTGATACCCGGCTTTTCCCAAACATCTGCCCTCTTTGAGCTTTACCCCATAGTGGCAGCCGCACAACTCTGGGGCCACCACTGGACAGGACAAACTGTAGTCTTTAGCACCGACAACCAGGCCACGGCAGACATCATCAACAAAGGCAGGTCCAAGTCCCTAGCAGTCATGTCCTTCCTGCGCAGGTTGGTACAACTGTCTTTACAACATCAGTTTAATATACACTGTGCATTTATTCCCGGCAGATACAACTCAGCAGCTGACGCATTGTCACGTTTCAATTATTCCTCCTTTTTCAAACAGGTTCCCGATGCCGATCCAATGTCGGCCCCTATCCCTGTCTGGTCACAACTGACCCTGGACTAGATCAACATTTACACGGAGCTACACAACTCATAAATCATTCCCTCTCCTACAACACACTTAAAGCCTACCAGACAGCTTGGAAGGCCTTTAACAAATTCCTCACGTCCTGCCGTAAAGGACCAACAGATATCAAGCAGGTACTGGCCTTCACTGCACACTGCCACACGCAGTTGGCCTTATCCTACAATACCATCCGGCTATACCTAGCCGGCATTCAACATTTTATGGCGCTTGAAGACCCCACGAAATCTTCACTATTCTCATCTCACGCTATACGAGCCGTTTTAAGGGGAATCCAGAAACAACAACCAGTCATCAGCACTAAGCGCTTGCCCATTACGGGACCCATCTTTAGGGACATGTCAACTATTCTGGCTACCTCGCCATTCGGTCTGCTCCGCAGCACGGTCTTACAAGCAGCGATATATCTAGCGTACTATGGGTTCATGCGCCCTGGCGAATTCACCTCTAACAAACCCACAGACCGAGTACTATGCAGACGACACTTACTTAGATACCAAGACCACTTCATCCTGCACCTCGAGGTCTCTAAAACCCAGCAAACGGGCTCAGGAGCGAACATTCACCTCTTCAAAACCGACAACAGCTGGTGTCCAGTCGCCGTACTCAACCGGCTCCTGTCACTCCTGCCTGAACAACCAGACAGCAGTCCCCTTCTACCGTTCCCAGTTAAACCCTTAAACGCCTCTCAGTTTGTGGAACACATAAGAATACTTCTCCGCAATCTTCATCTTAACCCTAGTCAGTATTCCGGACACTCGTTTCGCATCGGAGCAGCCTCCGCGGCATCCCGCCACGGGGTTCCGGACCACATCATCAAAAGACTGGGCAGGTGGAAGTCAGCCTGCTTCGCCCGGTATATCCCCAACCCACAAACAGAGATGGCACAGGCATTCTCCAAATTGGCTCAATAAATAATTGAAAATCAATAAAATCATAACCCTACCTGAATGTTTTTGCCCCCTTATTTTGGCATACCGGCCATTAGACCAAGGCACACTTTCAGGTCCATTTCATAAGCTAAGTCCACACTTTCAGGTCCATTTCCGATGCTAAGTCCTATCTTTACTATAAGTGGTATCCATGTACATACCGGACATAGGGCTCCAACCATAAGTAGGAAGGCCAGTATGGTGGCCTGAATTTATGGGAGGAGCCCGGGGGGGTACTTAAGCAGCCCGCTCACCTGTGGTGCTTGTCGGTTTCCTGTGCGCGATACCCACCCTCCCATCCCCATTTCACAGCATTTCTCAAACTATTCATTTCATTCATTTCTCTTACAGAATAATCATTTCTTAAACCAGGGTATGCCCCCTTATTTTGGCATACCGGCCATTAGACCAAGGCACACTTTCAGGTCCATTTCATAAGCTAAGTCCACACTTTCAGGTCCATTTCCGATGCTAAGTCCTATCTTTACTATAAGTGGTATCCATGTACATACCGGACATAGGGCTCCAACCATAAATATATATATATATATATATATATATATATGTATTTATATATTTATTTTTATTTTTTACACATCCAAATAATAATTTATCATTTCAGGGTACAATTATATAAATTTATTTTTGCTCCAATATACAATAATATATGGAGAATTGCTGCTTTCTAGTACAAATACATTGTAACAAAAATAACATCACATAATATAAATATTGTATCAATTTATAAGAAGTATAATAATCATAATACAGTATGTAATATAAATACTAATAACATAGTAATACAAATTCCGATACCATATACTGTAAGTATTATAATACTATATACAGCACATATAATACAAATTACATTTACAAAATCAAAGCAGAAATGTTTTTCTTTTTTTTTTTTGGATGGAGTGTTTTTATTGCTGACCCCACTAGGAAGATTTACCCCCCCCCCCCCTCTTCTCCCCTCTATTTGTCCCAGTGACCAATGTCTTCAAAATGGAAAGGTAAAGGAAATCCAAATCATTACAGTTGTCACCAGAAGAGGAATAGAGGGGGAATCTTCGGATGGGGACACGACTTCTGGTGACAGCTCCACCCGCATTCGCAGGGATTTCACTGGCAGGAAACGTCCTCAGCGGGAGACGCGAAAAAAAAGAACTTTCTAAAGTTTTAACCCTTTTCTACTCGATCTGATACAACAAAAAAATGTTCTGGCTTTGCGCACACTTTAATAATCATAACAGTAAAAATAGTATTATAGAAATAGTATAAAATCAATATAATATTAATATATATATACTGTACATAGCATACTAGTATGTAAAATAATACTAATGTAAATAATGATACAGTATTAATAAAATAAGTAGTTAAATTGTAATAACAATATATAAGAAGCATAAAAAAATATATATATAATAAAAATACTAAATAATAATAATATAAGTATTAGTTGAAGTAGTAAATTGTAATAACAATAAGTAGCATTAAAAAAATATATATAATAAAAATACTAAATAATAATATAAGTAGTATAAATTATACTAATATATAAGTAGTGTATTTATGTAATACAAATAATACATCTAAAATTATTAATAATAATATTAGATAAAAATATAAAAATTATTATAATTTTAATTTAAAAAAAAGTAGTATACAAGTGTATGGAATTAAATAAAATAAAAATATAAAATGATTATAATGATAATAATAAAAAAGTAGTATACAAGTGTATGAAATTAAATCAAATAAAAATATAAATTTATTATAATGATAATAACAAAAAAAGTAGTATACAAGTGTGTGAAGTAAAATAATGATAATAATAATAAAAATATAAAATGATTATAATAATAATAAAACATTTGTATACAAGTGTATGACATATAATAATAATAATAATAATAATAATAATATAGTTAGTATAAAAAAATAACAATATATGAGTTGTATAATAAAATAATACCAAAATAATAAAAAATGAAATGTATTATTATTATATCTGTATTTGTATTATCGGGTAGTTTTGCTATTGATATAATAAGCGATGGAGGGGATCATTTTCTAGTGGGAATCTCCTTTTCACAGAAGATTCGTCTTCCCAGATCTGTGTGAATGTAATAAAGTGGGAATTTTTGTCGCTGGCGAACGGATAACGTTTGCGCTGGTTAGTAAATGGGCCCCATTGAGTTTGATGTATTTAGCAGGGTGGAGGGGGGGAGGGGGGGGTTGTAGTCTATTCAGGCAGACATTGATCTATAGAACTCCGCCTATAGTGAAGGAACGGCGTCGAGTGAAGAATGGTCGGGGTGTTTTCTTCGGAGGGTGAGACAGGAAAATGAGATGTTTTGGGGATTTGTCAGGAAGAAGAACCATTAATAATGTTTGCTCTCCTCTTCCACCCGCCTGGAATCCATCTCCCCGGCTCCGCCCAGAACTGAGCCCAGGAAACGGCCAGGTAGGGACAAGCCGGAGGAAGAATGTGATGAATGAGGAGAAGAAAGAGCAGACACAACCCCCCCCCCCCCCCCCCCCATACATATCATCCCGACATTTTCATCCTCTTCTTGGGTAGATTGTTTTTTTTTTTTTTTTACATTTCATAGAAATTTGATATTGAAAACTCAGAATAAGAGAGAAAACTCAACATCCGTTCACTCCACCTGAAATCCAGAACTTCCACCATCATCACCATCTCAGGTGACCAGTGAACCCACTGCGGACGTTTCCAATCTTCTGCTTTTATTCTTGTGGTAAGGGTTACAGAAATAATAATAATCAGAACCGGGGGTCACCATCAACCATGCTCCAGAAATAGATCTCCCTGGGTTCATAATCTACTATCCTCCAGAAATAGATCCCCCCCCCCGGGGTCATCATCTACCATCCTACAGAAATATATCCCATGGTATCATCATCATCTACCATCCTCCACAAATAGATCCCCCCAGGGTCATCATCATCTACCAGCCTCCAGAAATAGATCCCCTTGGGGTCATCATCCACTGTCCTCCAGAAATAGATTCTCCCGGGACATTATCTAACGTTACAGAAATAGATCCCCCCCCCCGGGGTCATCAACTACTGTCCTTCAGAAATAGATCCCCTTGGAGTCATCATCCACTGTCCTCCAAAAATAGATTCCCCCATGAATGACCATCTTCAACTGTCCCCTAGAAATAGATTCACCCAAGGTCATCATCTACTGTCCTCTAGAAATCGCCCCCCCCCCCGGGGTCATCATCAACCCACCTCCAGAAATAGACCCCCCTAGGGTCATCATCTACCGTCCTCCAGAAATAGATCCCCCTCGGTCATCATCTACTGTCCTCCAGAAATAGATCCCCCGGGGTCATCATCTACCGTCCTCCAGAAATAGATCTCCCTGGGGTTATCATCTACTGACCTCCAGAAATATTCCCCCCCCCCCCAGAATAACTGTCTACCGTTCTCCAGAAATAGATCCCCCCCAGGGTCACCATCTACCATCCTTCAGAAATAGATCCCCCCGTGGTCATCATCTACTGTCCTCCAGAAATAGATCCCCACGGGGTCATTATCCACCGTCCTCCAGAAATAGGTCCCCCCGGGGCTATCACCTACCATCCTCCCCCCTGGGATCACCCTCTACTGTCTTCCAGAAATAGATCACCCCCAGGTTCACCATCTACCATCCTTCAGAAATAGATCTCCCTGAGGTCATCATCTACTGACCTCCAGAAAGAGATCCCCCTGGGGTCATCATCTACTGTCCTCCAGAAAGAGATCCGCCCCGTGTCATCATCTACCGACCGCCAATAATAGGCTACCCCCCTCAGGTCATCATCTAACGTTTCCAGAAATCACTCCCGGAATATGAGGAGACCATCGCCATTCCATCCATCCAGTGAGGGGCCACAGGGACATCTACTGGTCCTACAACCTCCACACACATCAGATGGAGATCTGATTACCAATCTGCTGCTCTATAGATCGCTGGATAGATTGGGGAAAGGATAGATGGAGGAAGGGAAGGAAGGAGGGATAGATGTATGGGTAGATACATGGATGGACAGAGGAATGTAGGGGTATGGCCAGATAGGTGGATGGCTGCAGGGATAGATGGACAGATGGATAAATGGTTAGGGGAAGGATAAAATGACAGAGGAATAAATAGATGAATGAGGGATGGAGGTAGGGATGTATAGAGGGATAAATTGAGAGTAAGATGAATAGATGGGTGGAGAGGTGGCTAGATTGAGGAGTGGACAGATGGAGGGACATAGGAAAATACAATATGGAGAGATGAGGGAGTATAGATGGGGAAATGGAAGTGGGAGAGAGGGATAGATGAGGAAGGATGGAGGAATGGAAGGATGGATGAGAAAGGATGGAGGAATGAAAGGATGGATGAGGAAGGATGGAGGAATGGAAGGATGGAGGAATGAAAGGATGGATGAGGAAGGATGGAGGAATGGAAGGATGGATGAGGGAGGATGGAGGAATGGAAGGATGGATGGATGAGGGAGGATGGATGGATGAGGGAGGATGGAGGAATGGAAGGATGGATGAGGAAGGATGGAGGAATGGAAGGATGGGGAAGGATGGAGGAATGGAAGGATGGATGGAGGAATGGAAGGATGGATGAGGGAGGATGGAGGAATGGAAGGATGGATGGATGAGGGAGGATGGAAAAATGGAAGGATGGATAGATGAAGGAGGATGGAGGAAAAGAAGTATGGATGGAGGAATGGAAGGATGGATGGAGGAATGCAAGGATGGATGAGGGAGGATGGAGGAATGGAAGGATGGATGGAGGAATGGAAGGATGGACGAGGGAGGATGGAGGAATGGAAGCATGGGTGAGGGAGGATGGAGGAATGGAAGGATAGATGGAGGAATGGAAGGATGGATGGAGGAATGGAAGGATGGATGAGGGAGGATGGAGGAATGGAAGGATGGATGGAGGAATGGAAGGATGGATGAGGGAGGATGGAGGAATGGAAAGATGGATGGGGAAGGATGGAGGAATGGAAGGATGGATGGAGGAATGGAAGGATGGATGAGGGAGGATGGAGGAATGGAAGGATGGATGGATGAGGGAGGATGGAGGAATGGAAGGATGGATGGATGAGGGAGGATGGAGAAATGGAAGGATGGATAGATGAGGGAGGATGGAGGAATAGAAGTATGGATGGAGGAATGGAAGGATGGATGGAGGAATGGAAGGATGGATGAGGGAGGAATGGAAGGATGGATGGAGGAATGGAAGGATGGATGAGAGAGGATGGAGGAATGGAAGGATGGATGGAGGAATGGAAGGATGGATGAGGGAGGATGGAGAAATGGGAGGATGGATGAGTGAGGATGGAGGAATAGAAGGATGGATGAGGGAGTAATGGAAGGATGGATGAGTGAGGATGGAGAAATGGAAGGATGGATGAGGGAGGATGGAGGAATAGAAGGATAGATGAGGGATGATGGAGGAATGGAAGGATGGATGAGGGAGGATAGAGGAATGGAAGGATAGATGGAGGAATGGAAGGATGGATGGAGGAATGGAAGGATGGATGAGGGAGGATGGAGGAATGGAAGGATGGATGAGGGAGGATGGAGGAATGGAAGGATGGATGAGGGAGGATGGAGGAATGGAAGGATGGATGGATGAGGGAGGATGGAGGAATGGAAGGATAGATGGATGAGGGAGGATGGAGGAATGGAAGGATGGATAGATAAGGGAGGATGGAGGAATAGAAGGATGTATGAGGGAGGATGGAGGAATGGAAGGATGGATGAGGGAGGATGGAGGAATGGAAGGATAGATGGATGAGGGAGGATGGAGGAATGGAAGGATGGATAGATAAGGGAGGATGGAGGAATAGAAGGATGTATGAGGGAGGATGGAGGAATGGAAGGATGGATGAGGGAGGATGGAGGAATGGAAGGATGGATGAGTGAAGATGGAGAAATGGAAGGATGGATGAGTGAGGATGGAGGAATAGAAGGATGGATGAGGGAGGAATGGAAGGATGGATGAGTGAGGATGGAGGAATAGAAGGATGGATGAGGGAGGAATGGAAGGATGGATGAGGGAGGATGGAGGAATGGAAGGATGGATGGAGGAATGGAAGGATGGATGAGGGAGGATGGAGGAATGGAAGGATGGATGGAGGAATGGAAGGATGGATGAGGATGGAGGAATGGAAGGATGGATGAGGGAGGATGGAGGAATAGAAGGATGGATGAGGGAGGATGGAGGAATGGAAGGATAGATGGATGGTTATCAGGAGGGGGTTGTAGTACCGGGGCAGGGAGTGCGGTCACATGTGAAGTGTAATCACACAAAGTGTTGTTGTTATCAGGAGGGGGTTGTAGTACCGGGGTGCGCAGTGCGGCCACATCTGGCACCTCTCCAGGAAGGGGTTAATCCGGAGCTGCCATCTTCTAATGGAATTAGTGAAGTTTGAGCCGCCTGTCTGGGAAAGGAGACTTCATAATGGGGGGGGGGGGGGCTCTCCGGAGATAATATTTCCCCTCCCCCCCCCTCCTCTATTACCGTATCTCCTCAGTATGATCTCTGATGACAGGAGGTCTCACTCGTCTCGCTGATGTCATGAGAGGAAGGCTCCAGGTTGCCTCTTAATTTGCTATTATTAGTACTAAGCTTTCTATTCCACACACAGCAATGAGTCATAAGAACTACTACACCCATCCTCCCTTCATCTCCCTGCAACTATGACAACAGTACCAGACAGGAGTTCCTGGAGCCCGCGTCCCCCTCCATCCCCCTCCATCCCCCTGCGTCCCCCTGCTCCTGTCTCTGGCTTATTGCCTCTCCCAGAGGTCTGACAAAGATCTAGGGACCCCCCCTGGCTGGGTGACATTCGTTTTCTCCATGTACGGTGTATCAGAAACAATTATCATCACTTATAAAAATGATTCTTTTCACCTTTTTTTCTCCTTTTCTACATCATAACGCTGCTGATCTCCTGCAGACTCTTTGCTACCACTTCCTCTTTAGATGGACTCCAGTGATGTTGACCACAGCGGACCGTATGTGTGTAACGTGCGGTGAAACGTACGGTCTCCATCAGATGCCTGGCAGGGTGACAACACAGCAGCATCAATGGGGGTTGGGGGATGGGGGATGGGGTTAGGGTCATCACCCTATAACAGGAAGAGCCTGAACAAGGGCCGTCCATGGCAGGATCACCAAACTGCCCTGGGTTTGGTTAGAAGAGAGATCCCTGAACTTCAAATGCTGAACTGGAACCCCCCGGTGGTAACAAGAGCATGACGGGGCGCACCGCCCCGGGAAAATGTTTCACATTCCCGGCAAACGACATTTCCCTCCCGGATTCTTCTTCTCTTTTTTCTTTGTAGAGAAGCCGACAATGAAATGTCATTTGTTGGAGATTTGAAGTTTATTCGTCTTTTTTTTTTTTTTTTCTTTGTAAATGTCACTTTTTCTGTAGCTCATCCACCCCCCCCCCCCCCAAAAAAAAAAAAAAATACATATATATATATATATATATATATATATATATATATATATATATATATATACCAGACCATTGGAATCTGGTAAGGAAAGGGGGGACAAGCATGTGTCCCCCCAAACTGTACCAGGCCACATGCCCTGGGGGTGGGGTATCCTGTCAAGGGGAATCCCCTGTCATAGCACCTTGTCCCTATGTTGAGCAGCACAAGGGCCTCATCCCCACAACCCCGGCCAGTGGTTGTGGGGGGTCTGCAGAGTCTTATCGGAATCTAGAACCCCTTTTAATAATTATATAGGGGCCTCTAGATACTGGCATCCCCCCCTCCATGTGAATAAGTATGGGTTACATAATATCGTTACTCACTCATAAAAAAGAAGATTTCACCTCGAAATAAAGACCCCCCAAACCTTTGACAATCATGTAACTCCTCCCCTCCCCCCCATTTTCTGGGGATTCCAGGTCATGTAAGTGGATGGGCCGGATGACATTAATGGTTGGTAAAGAATGAGTACATACAGGGGCGCCCCCCCCCCCCCCCGTCCATCACCGCCTCCCCTATCCATACATCCGGCCCCTTTCAGGACACCAACGCATGGGTTCCAATGCGGGGGGGGGTGACGGGAGGGCCCGTGGAACCCAGAATCCCTTGGTAAGTAGGGGATGCCCTTGTTTCAGCTCTCCATACACCTCTTATGTCTAAGTCACCCTGTGCTATCCTGGCACAGGGTGAGTGAGAAAATATATCTTTGATTACTTAAAATGGGACAGTAATATTTATCCACAATATCTCCCAGGATATATGTAAAGACTATTCTTGGTTTGTTTGATTCTGAACTCAACATGTTAGTTGAGAGAGCTGATCACATTGGCCTCTGCACAATGTAGGAGACGGGCCGACTCCTGCTGGAGCTCCTGCTATTGTATGAAGGAGTTCTGTGTTTATACTTATGATAATGTATAATCTAATGTGTGAGGCTCGGTGACAACAAGTCTGACCTGTAGTGAAATCCTGATTAATCATAACGATGCTCAGGAGGGCACGGAGTCACATCGGCTGCTTTAAGGGATTAGTTAATTAGTTCATGTTAATTTAGGTTTCTGGTTACAGGTGTTTTGTTAGAGTAATATGAGCAGGAGGGGGAACCTCCTCTTCTACTGTATATAAGACTTGTATTGTGGTTCTAATAAACAGTCCATGTTCAGCAACTAAACCAGTGTCGTCTTGTTTTGTGCTTGTGAGCGGTTGGAATATCTGATATCTATATTCAGACTGGGAGGAAGTGGTATATGACGAAAGCACTCAAGCGGAGTGTGGGATGTTTCGTTACGGGGGGGGTTTGAAGCACCGCTCAGAGCCAGAGGCTCTAATAGGCTTCAATATAGGGTGGGCTCGGGGTCGCAGAGAGTGAACTACGGCAGCGAATCAATACTCGCTGTTGTAACACTTGATCCTCCTCCCGGCCAAGCAGTAAGCGGGTTTTCACACCGGTCACCCGATTGGCTGAAAGGACAGGTGATTCTATTGGAAGCCTAGGTGGAGGAGGGGAAGGAGCTGGAAGCTGCCATGGAGGAGAGGACTCGGAGCTGCTGCACCACGCTGCCTGCCACCGCTAACAATGGGGTAAGTGCCGACCGACCGGCAAACAGCGGGGGATAGGTGGTTGTTTGCCGCCCCCCCCAAAAAAAAAAACACCAGCCGCCACTGATCACATGTCCTGAGGTGGATCTCGGAAGGTGAGTGGCCATGGCTGCTTGCTGCCATGAAGTTACATAGTTGGTAAGGCTGAAAAAAAGACACCAGTCCATCCGGTTCAACCTGTGTGGGTGAATGTGTTTATTTTATTAGTAAAACGTATACCCCTGTATGTTGTGGTCGTTATGGTCCCCATCTAATCGTTTTTTTAAATTATCAACACTCCCCGCTGAGACCACCGCCTGTGGAAGGGAATTCCACATCCTTCCTGCTCTTACAGTAAAGAACCCTCTATGTAGTTTAAGGTTAAACCGCTTATCTTCCGATTTCTGTGAGTGGCCACGTGTCTTTTTACTGTAAATTCACGCTCGCGAAAAAGTTTTCTCCCTATTGTGGGGTCACCAGTCCGGTATTTGTAAATTGAAATCATATCCCCTCTCAAGCGTCTCTTCTCCAGAGAGAATAAGTTCAGAGCTCACAACCTTTCCTCATAACTAATATCCTCCAGACCCTTTATTAGCTTTGTTGCCCTTCTTTGTACTCGCTCCATTTCCAGTACATCCTTCCTGAGGACTGGTGCCCAGAACTGGACAGCATACTCCAGGTGCGGCCGGACCAGAGTCTTGTAGAGCGGGAGAATTATCGTTTTATCTCTGGAGTCGATCCCCTTTTTCTTTTACAGTAATTTTATTGAATAAAGACAAGCTCAGAAAACAGTGAACGGACGCCAAGGCCAGTGGCGGAAAGTAATTTTAGAATGGTAGCATATATACCACGAATAAGTAGGCCTCTTATATGCTATAGACAGTAACTACAAATAAAGACGAAAGGTAAACAGGTGAGAATGCCCAGGTACCTTCACGGTCTGTAGGAACATAGCGAACCATGGTACTCCCTATGATCGAAGCCTAGAAAGTACGCCAAAGAATCATCATATAACAAATACTATACAATACCTGAGATTGACCTATATTTGTATATAGGGGTCCTCTGAAGGACCTAAAAATAAAGAAAATATGTATGTGAGAAAAAACATACAAACAATAAAAGGAAAAGGGAGGGGTGGACATTCCCATAGGCTTCCTGATGTACAAGAAGGCTTCCCCCCCACCCAGAGGCCAAAAAGTTATACTTTCAAGATAACGGGTGGAAAAAATTACCCTAAAAATGTGGCCAGTGGCCGATCAACAGACTCCGCTCACTGGCATCCGGTAGTAAATGGCCAAAATAAGAGATAAAAAGGAAATAGAGAAAAGAAGAAAAGATTAAAAAAAATAAAAGGGGAGGAACAAGAGGAACAAGAGGGAGAGTAAGAGTAGGAAACCAAAGAAAAAGAAATCACAGAGAAGAAAATAAGCCCTAAGGATCTAAGGCCAGCACCGGCAGGCTCGTTAGAATTTCTTATAGGCCCAAAAAGCGAGAAGGCAGGCTCTTCGCTGGAAACTGGTCCAACCAGGGTTGCCAAATCTTACGTGTCCGTGAGTATCGCCGTAAGCTTCTCGTTCATCAACGTACCATGCACCTGCCGCTTCACCTCCTCAAAAGAGAGCAGAGGTGTTTTCCACTCCTTCGCGATAGTTTGTTTAGTAGCCATAAAAATATGTGTTGCCAAGAGGCATTTTCGTTTCGTTAACTTCAAGATAGGCTTATAAAGTAGAGCTTCCCACGGTGAATCCCCTTTTTAATGCATGCCAATATTCTGTTGGCTTTGCTTTCAGCAGCTTGGCATTGCATGCCATTACTGAGCCTATCATCTACTAGGACCCCCAGGTCCTTTTCCATCCTAGATCCCCCCAGAGGTTCTCCCCCTAGCGTGTAACTTGTGCTCGTATTTTTGGCACCCAAATGCACCACCTTACATTTTCCAACATTAAACCTCATTATTTTATTAAGGTCTTCTTGTAAGGTTTCCACATTCTGCGGAGAAGTTATTGCCCTGCTTAGCTTAATATCGTCCGCAAATACTGAGATTGAGCTGTTTATTCCATCCTCTATATCATTTATGAATAAATTCAACAGAATTGGCCCCAGGACTAATCCCTGGGGGGGACCCCAATTACCACACCGGACCATTCTGAGTACTCGCTATTTAACATCACCCTTTGGACACAACCCTGTAATCAGTTTTCACTCCAAGTACTCACCCTATGCTCCATGCCAACAGACCTTAGTTTGTATAGTACTCGTATCTGAGGGAACTGTGTTAAATGCCTTTGCAAAATCCACATACACCACTTCTACGGGCCTACCTATATCTGGATTGCAGCTCACCTCCTCATAGAAGATTAATAGATTGGTCTGCCAAGAATGATCCTTCATGAATCCATGCTAATTACCACTAATGATACCGTTCTCATCAGCAAAATCTTGGATATGGTCCCTTACCATCCCCTCTAATAGCTTGCATACTATTGATGTTAAGCTGACTGGCCTGTAGTTTCAAGGGATATATTTCTGCCCTAATTTAAATATTAGTACTACGTTGGCTTTTTTCCAATCAGCTGGTGCCATTCCATAAAAATTAGAAAACAATGGTCTATTTCTGATACTGCCGTCTGTTAGCCATGAGAGTGCATTCTGTGATGTGTTATTAACATTACAGTTACTATATCCCCCTTTTTCCTTCATGAAAACTGAGGAGAAAATGCATTAAAAACCTTTGCCTTCTCTTTGTCTTTTGTAACCAAATTCCCTTCATTATCCTTTATGGGCCCAATATGATCTAGCCTCAATCACAGTTGCCTGGAGGGGATACTGATCAATGTGACACACATGTGATGGGGGGACACTGATCAATGTGACACAGAGGTGATGGGGTTATGCTGATCAATGTGACACACAGGTGATGGGGGACACTGATCAGTGTGACACAGAGGTTATGGGAAAACATTGACCAGTGTGACACCCAGGAGACAGAAGGGACACTGATTGCTGTGGCACACAAGAGACATAGGGGACATTGCTCAGTGTGATACAGAGGAGACTGAGGGGACACTGAACAATGTGACACACAGGTGACAAAAGGGGACACTGACCAATGTGACACACAGAAGACAGGGGGGACACAGATCAAAGTGACACAGAGAAGACTGAAGGGACAAAGATCAATGTGACACAGGAGAGAGAGGAGACACAGATCAATGTAACACACAGAGGGGACACCAAACAATATTTAAGGTATAACGATGGAGTCTGTAAAGACCCCCAACATGCAATCTCTTCTATAGCAAACCTAATTTACAGATTTAAGGGACAGCAATGGGCTCCACAGTGACCCCAACACAAACTCTCTTATATAGTAAATTTTATTTACAATTTTAAGGAACATCAATGGGCTCTGCAGTGACCCCAAAACACTCTCTTCTATAGTAAACTGAATTTACAGATTTAAGGAACATCAATGGGCTCTGCAATGACCCCAACACTCAATCTCTTCTTTAGTTAACTAAATTTACAGATTTAAGGGACAGCAAAGGGCTCAGCAGTGACCCAACACACAATCTCTTCTATAGTATATTTTATTTACAATTTTAAGGAACAGCAATGTGCTCTTTAGTGACCCCAAGTTATTTATTCACAATGCCTCTTCATTAAATTCTTATTTACAAAATCAATTACAAATAGCAACACAAATGTGATCACCTGGACCTGATATACACCATAGAAAGACTGCAACAATGTATAAAGCATCTAGTTATGTCATTAAATAGCTGCAACAGTTCTCACCGAACACTTGGAATTGGCAACAGGAATAGGAATGCAAAGTCCACAAAGATCCAATGGTAAGATGAGTCCATCAATGAGGATCTCCACAACTCTTCCTTGTAGCTGATCATTTGAAGAGAGGAGAGATCCTTTACTATTACACATAAATGACAACCTCAGAGCTCAACAGCATAGTGCAGGATCCCCTTTAATTGCTTGACTTCAGCACCAGGAGCCACAAGCTGCTGGGAACGGGAGTCCAAGCACACAGCTGATATGTACAAGGGTTCCTTTTGTGAGCGTAATACTTTGATTTTATCATAATTAAAGAAGTTACTACCCTATGCTGTCATACTCTGCAGTTTTCATTTCTGTCCCATTACAAAATCTCCCCCGAGTTGAGGGTTGGACGGACACAGAAAGACACAGTACTCCATCAGGGAAGGATCACATGGAAATTGGGATGATTACACTCTCCATCCTTCATAAAGCAGATATTCTCATTACATTCCAGTCTGATACATTGGATACAATTCTTCTAGAGGGGGATATGGATGTGGTCGGAGCAGACACTGAGGTACACAGCGTATCGCTGATTTTACACAGCGTATTACTTACAGAATCAGTAAACATAGGTTTGACAAGGTCAGCACATTTGAATGTCACACAGTGACCATAACAATAAATAGAACTGGAGGTGCAGAAGACGACAGGTGGTCCCCGGTCTACGTTGGGTTCCACTGAGGACTATTTTTGGGTCCTCAGCAATGCACACTTTTCTGATCTACAGATGGCTGAGGATTGCAGAACAAAATTGTCATGAGGACTGACCAACAGTCCGATCTATTGTCACTGCAGAACACAACCGGGTCAATGCATGGTGGTTCTGCTCTGCCAGCTTTCTGCATCTCCTCGAAGGCAGAGGACCACCTAATACTTCCAAAACAGGCCAACAAGACGTCAGGATGAAAAATCTTCAGGTGGTCACGGGACCTCACTCATGGGACCCTGATGGCCCTTCTCCCAAGTCATCTTCATCATCTGTCACATCAAAGATGCCAATGAGGTGACGCGAGACCTCAGGGGCCAGCGGAGAGTCTGGAGAATGATATGGAAGAGAAGGTGAGTCAGGGTGGGGACATGACAAAGGAAGAGGGGGAGAAGGAGAACTGGAGGGGGCATGGTGAAGAGAGAGAAGAGTTCATACAGAGAGGGAAGAGATGGAATATGGGGGGGGATATGGTGTCGGAAGAGGAGAGTTCAAACAAAGAGGGAGGAAGAGATGATGAGTCAGAAGAACATGGTGCAAGAAAAGCAGGGATCATACAGAGAGGGATGAGGAGATGGTGAGTTGGAAGGGACTTGATACAGGACGAGTATAGATCATACAGAGAGGGATGAGGAGATGGTGAGTCAGGGCGGACATTGTCCAGGAACAGCAGAGATCATACAGAGAAGGATGAGGAGACGATGAGTCAGGGGGGACTTGTCCAGGAACAGCAGAGATCATACATAGAAGGATGAAGAGATGGTGAGTTGGAAGGTCATGGTGCAGGAAGAGTAGAGAACATAAAAATAGGGATGAGGATATTGTGAGTCAGTGGGGACATTGTCCAGGAAGAGCAGAGATTATACAGAGAGGGGTGAGGAGATGTTGAGTTGGGGGGACATTATACAGGAAGGGCAGAGATCATACAGAGAAAGATGAGGAGATGATGAGTTGTAAGGACTGGTGTAGGAAGAGTAGAGAACATAAAAAGAGGGATGAGGAGATGGTGAGTCAGTGGGAACATTGTCCTGGAAGAGCAGAGACCATACAGAGAGGGATTAGGAGATGGTGAGTCAGGGGGGACATCATCTAGAAGGAGCAGAGATCATGCAGAGAGCGATGAGGATATGGTGAGTTGGAAGGGACATGATACAGGAAGAGTAGAGATCATACAGAGAAGGATGGGGAGATGGTGAGTCGTAAGGACATGGTGAAGGAAGAGTAGAGAACATAAAAAGAGGGATGAGGAGATGGTGAGTCAGGGGGAAGAGCAGAGATCATACAGAGAAGGATGGGTCAGTGGTAAGTCAGGGGAGACATGGTTCCAGAAGAGCAGAGATCATACAGAGAGAAATGAGGAGATGGTGAGTCAGAAGGACATGATGCAGGAAGAGCAGAGATCATACAGAGAAGGTAACTCAGAGAGGACATCATCCAGGAAGAGCAGAGATCATACAGAGGAGGATGAAGAGATGGTGAGTTGGAAGGACATCATCCAGGAAGAGCAGAGATCATACAGAGAGGGATGAGGAGATGGTGAGTTGGAAGGTACTTGATACAGGAAGAGCGGAGATCATACAGAGAGGGATGAGGTGATGGTGAGTTGGAAGGGACATGATACAGGAAGAGTAGAGATCATACAGAGAGGGATGAGGAGATGGTGCAGGATGAGTAAAAAACATAAAAAGAGGGATGAGGAGATGATAACTCAGAGAGGACATCATCCAGGAAGAGCAGAGAACATACAGAGAGGGATGAGGAGATGGTGAGTTGGAAGGGACATGATACAGGAAGAGTAGAGATCATATAGAGAGGGATGAGGAGATGGAGACTCAGGGGGGACATCGTCCAGGAAGAGTAGAGATCATACACAGAGGGATGAGGAGATGGTGAGTTGGAAGGTACTTGATACAGGAAGAGCAGAGATCATACAGAGAGGGATGAGGAGATGGTGAGTTGGAAGGGACATGATACAGGAAGAGCGAGGGATGAGGAGATGGTGAGTTGGAAGGGACATGATACAGGAAGAGCAGAGATCATACAGAGAGGGATGAGGAGATGATGAGTTGGAAGGGACATGATACAGGAAGAGCAGAGATCATACAGAGAGGGATGAGGAGATGGTGAGTTGGAAGGTACTTGATACAGGAAGAGCAGAGATCATACAGAGAGGGATGAGGAGATGATGAGTTGGAAGGGACATGATACAGGAAGAGCAGAGATCATACAGAGAGGGATGAGGAGATGGTGAGTTGGAAGGGACATGATACAGGAAGAGCAGAGATCATACAGAGAGGGATGAGGAGATGATGAGTTGGAAGGGACATGATACAGGAAGAGCAGAGATCATACAGAGAGGGATGAGGAGATGGTGAGTTGGAAGGGACATGATACAGGAAGAGTAGAGATCATACAGAGAGGGATGAGGAGATGGAGACTCGGGGGGGACATTGTTCAGGAAGGGGGAAGAGATGGTGAGTGTATGGGGGGGGGGGGGGTAATTATGAAAGGAAATTTTTCAGAAGGAAATTTGGGTGTCGGGGTACATACAGATGATTGCTCTAAATCTGAAATCTGACCCTCCCACTACAGGGTGATACAGACATAGGGTGCTCCAAGTTGGCCCCTCCCACTGCAGGGTGATACAGACATAGGGTGCTCCAAGTTGGCCCCTCCCATCCCACTACAGGGTGATACAGACATAGGGTGCTTCAAGTTGGCCCATCCCACTACAGGGTGATACAGATATAGGGTGCTTCAAGTTGGCCCATCCCACTGCAGGGTGATACAGATATAGGGTGCTTCAAGTTGGCCCCTCCCACTGCAGGGTGATACAGACATAGGGTGCTTTAAGTTGGCCAGTCCCACTGCAGGGTGATACAGATATAGGGTGCTTCAATTTGGCCCAACCCACTGCAGGGTGATACAGACATAGGGTGCTCCAAGTTGGCCCCTCCCATCCCACTGCAGGGTGATACAGACATAGGGTGCTTCAAGTTGGCCCATCCCACTACAGGGTGATACAGATATAGGGTGCTTCAAGTTGGCCCATCCCACTGCAGGGTGATACAGATATAGGGTGCTTCAAGTTGGCCCCTCCCACTGCAGGGTGATACAGATATAGGGTGCTTCAAGTTGGCCCTTCCCACTGCAGGGTGATACAGACATAGGGTGCTTTAAGTTGGCCAGTCCCACTGCAGGGTGATACAGATATAGGGTGCTTCAATTTGGCCCAACCCACTGCAGGGTGATACAGACATCGGGTGCTTTAAGTTGGCCCAACCCACTGCAGGATGATACAGATATAGGGTGCTTTAAGTTGGCCCCTCCCACTGCAGGGTGATACAGATATAGTTCCTTTAAGTTGACCCCTCCCACTGCAGAGTGATACAGACAGAAGGATGATCTCAGTTGGCCCCTCCTACTATAGGGTGATAGAGAAGGAGGTCAGGCATCTTACCGGGTGAGATGAGGGTGAGTCGGGCGGATGTGGTCACCTCTCCATACATGTTTCGTCCATGACAGGTATATGACCCAGCATCCCGCTGACGGACGTTGTGTATCTGCAGCCAGCCAGTCACATGATGTCTCTGAGGACCCCCCCGAGACTGCGGAGAGAAAAGGTGGAGGGTCAGATGAGTATAAGGGGGGCTCCTTATCTGGTATAGGGGTTCCTGTGTATATGGGGGGATTCCTCTGTATATGGGGGGATCCCTGTGTGTATGGGGGGATTCCTGTGTGTATGGGGGGATTTCTCTGTATATGGGGGGATTTTTGTGTATATGGGGGGATTCTTGTGTATATGGGGGATTCCTCTGTATATGGGGGGATTCCTGTGTATATGAGGAGATCCCTGTGTACGTGAGGGGGATTCCTCTGTATATGGGGGGATTCCTGTTTATGTGAGGGGGATTTCTCTGTATATGGGGGCTTCCTCTGTATATGGGGAGATTCCTCTGTATATGGGGGGATTCCTGTGTATGAGGGGGGATTTTTGTGTATGTGAGGGGGTTCCTGTGTATATGGGGAGATTCCTGTGTATGTGAAGGGGGTTCCTGTGTATATGGGGGGATTCCTGTGTATGAGGGGGGATTTTCGTGTATGTGAGAGGGTTCCTGTGTATATGGGGGGATTCCTGTGTATGTGAAGGGGGTTCCTGTGTATATGGGGGGATTCCTGTGTATGTGAAGGGGGTTCCTGTGTATATGGGGGGATTCCTGTGTATGTGAAGGGGGTTCCTGTGTATATGGGGGGATTCCTGTGTATGTGAAGGGGGTTCCTGTGTATATGGGGGGATTCCTGTGTATATGAGGGGATTTTTGTGTATACGGGGGGGGGGGGGTTCCTGTGTATATGGGGGGATTCCTGTGTATATGAGGGGATTTTTGTGTATACGGGGGGGGGGTTCCTGTGTATATGGGGGGATTCCTGTGTATGTAAAGGGGGTTGCTGTGTATATGGGGGGATTCCTGTGTATGTGAGGGGGGTTCCTGTGTATAAGGGGGGATTCCTGTGTATATGAGGGGATTTCTGTGTATATGGGGGGATTCCTGTGTATATGGGGGGGGTTCCTGTGTATATGGGGGGTTCCTGTGTATAAGGGGGGATTCCTGTGTATATGAGGAGATTTCTGTGTATATGGGGGGATTTCTGTGTATATGGGGGGATTCCTGTGTATATGGGGGGGGTTCCTGTGTATATGGGGGGATTCCTGTATATATGAGGGGATTTCTGTGTATATGGGGGATTTCTGTGTATATGGGGGGATTCCTGTGTATATGGGGGGGGGGGGTTCCTGTGTATATGGGGGGTTCCTGTGTATAAGGGGGGATTCCTGTGTATATGAGGGGGATTTCTGTGTATATGGGGGGATTTCTGTGTATATGAGGGGATTTCTGTGTATATGGGGGGATTCCTGTGTATATGAGGGTATTTTTGTGTTTGTGAGGGGGGATTCTTGTGTATGTGAGGGGGGTTCCTGTGTATATGAGGAGATTCCTGTGTATATGGGGGGATTACTATGTATATGGGGGGGTTGCTATGTATATGGGGGGATTCCTGTGTATATGGGGGGATTCCTGTGTATGTGAGGGGGGATTTCTGTCTATATGAGGGGGTTCCTGTGTATATGAGGGGATTCATGTGTATATGGGGGGATTTTTGTCTATATGGGGGAATTCCTGTGTATATGGGGGGATTCCTGTGTATGTGAGGGGGGATTTCTGTCTATATGAGGGGGTTCCTGTGTATATGAGGGGATTCATGTGTATATGGGGGGATTTTTGTCTATATGGGGGAATTCCTGTGTATATGGGGGGATTCCTGTGTATGTGAGGGGGGATTTCTGTCTATATGAGGGGGTTCCTGTGTATATGAGGGGATTCATGTGTATATGGGGGGATTTTTGTCTATATGGGGGAATTCCTGTGTATATGGGGGGATTCCTTTGTATGTGAGGGGGGATTTCTGTCTATATGAGGGGGTTCCTGTGTATATGAGGGGATTCCTGTGTATATGGGGGGATTTTTGTCTATGTGGGGGGATTCCTGTGTATATGGGGGGATTCCTGTGTATATGAGGAGATTCCTATGTATATGAGGGGATTTTTGTGTATATGGGGGGATTCCTGTGTATATGGGGGGATTTCTGTCTATATGTGGGGGATTCCTGGACATTTTATGATTTTAGTACCTGGACAATGATGTGGCCGCTGTCCCCTGGAAGGGGACCCTCAATGCCTTCCTTCCTCCACTCCAGCTCTGCCATTGGCTGTGCCGACACCTCACAGCCCAGAATCACCGTATGACCAATGACAGCGGTCGTGTCCCGCAGGGAGCTGAGGAGACGGGGAGCTGGAGAGAGAAGACATGATGCAATATTACAGAAAGCAGAATACACATCCCTCCCCTCCTATCCTCGCTCAGGAATTCCAGCTGTGGCTAAGGACCCACCACCTGAAACATGTCACCCATATTCCGGCCATGTGAAGGACAATTATTGTCGTGCTGGGGGTAATATTTCTAAATTTGGTTGACAAGCTTCAGATCTCTTTTATGCTCAGAATATGCTGGCCAGGCGGGACATTCTCTATCACCAATCAGTGTCAGCAACCATTTTCCCTCTGACATAAAACATGAATCTGGTGTTTTATGGGCCACATGTGGCCCTCCTCTGTGGTTCTGAGTGGCCCACAGCTGTTCTCCAGGTGATACGTTACACCTTCTTCAATTATTTTGCATCAAAATTCTTCAGCTATTTACTTTCTCAGACATGGTTCTCAGGCCCAGATCTCAGACATTGTTCTCAGATACAAATCTCAGACATGGTTCTCAGGCCCAGATCTCAGACATGGTTCTCATACACAAGTCTCAGACATGGGCCTCAGGTTCTATGGTACTGGTCAGCCTTGTGTTCCATGGCACAGGCCAGTCTCAGGTTCCATGGTCATGGCGAGCCTTGAGTTATATGGGACAGGTCAGTCTAAGGTTCCTTTGGTCCCGGCTAGCCTTGAATTCTATGGGACAGGCCAGTCTCAGGTTCTATGGTCCCGGACAGTCTTGAGTTCTATAGTACAGGCCAGTCTAAGGCTCTATGGTCCCAGTCAGCCTTGAGTTCTATGGTACAGGCCAGTCTAAGGCTCTATGGTCCCAGTCAGCCTCAAGTTCTATGGTACAGCCAGTCTAAGGTTCAATGGTCCTGGTCAAGCTTAAGGTCTATGGTACCAGCCACTCTCAGGTTTTATGATACAAGCTGGTCTCTTATTCTATGGTGTCAGCTGGTCTCAGAAACAGTTTGTTCTTCCCTAGGGTGGTACGGTACTTGATGTTCTCTGCTTTGCCAGGTGTAGACCAATGCTGGTCACATACACTACACATTGCATTGTCTAAGTACCCTTAATCTTGAAGGAGCAGGGAAGCCTTTGATAGAAGCTGCCACTTCAGCAACCCACAACTTAACTGCTACAAATCCTAGATCCGTGGTTGGCCTTCCAACCATCCCGTGGTCAAAGCTCCCCTTCCCTCCTCATGGCACCCATAGGGACTTACCCTCCTGGCAGGGTCCTGTGTGTTTCACCTTCAGCTCTGTCCTCAGCCTGGTCCTGGCAGCCTCCTGTAAGCGGCAGATATTTTTGTAGGTCCTGCGGTCGGTGCCGCACACGCTCTCCTTGCTGGGGCAGACACACTGGGGTTCCTCGCTCTGCCCAACTTTTACTTGGCAAATCAGTTCCTCTCCACAGGTCCCAAACTGATGTTTCATCCAGGGCAGGTCACACATCTGCCCCTCCACGTTGGCACACTCCCAGCAGCAGCCACAGCGATCCTTCACCCTGCCGGCCGGGCAGCGCTGGGGTGCCGGAGGACAGCGCTCTTCCTGGCACGGCACACAGCTGTGGGTGGCCTCCACCTCGTTGGACCAGCCTCTCATGGGCAGAATCCTGAGGAGAGCCGGAGAAGGGAAGAACAGGAGGGATAACCCAAGGAACAGAATCTGGAACATCTTGGAGGAGACCAGAGACCACAATGGAAGAGAGGAGAGCTCACTCCTCTCTTTATATATTCAAGGGGTAAATACATTAACCCCCCTCACACCTGGAGGGGCCTGTATTCATGGCTGGAAGTATCCTGTAACCCCCTGCTGGGACAGGCATCTTCTCCCTTCCCCCGACCTCCTCCTGATTACCTGTGGCCCCCTAATTTACACAAGATTTACAACTGGCTGAATTCCAAGACAGGAGGCAGAGACTCCCATCAGAAGAGGACACCTCACTGTATATGCCAAAGACCAATGGATAACACAAGAATAAAGTGCCTTGAAAAAGTATTCATACCCCTTGAAATTTTCCACATTTTGTAATGTTACAATCAAAAACGTAAATGTATTTTATTGGGATTTTATGTAATAGACCAACACAACATGGCACATAACTATGAAGTGGAAGGAAAATGATAAATGGTTTTGAAATTATTTTGCAAATAAATATGTGAAAAGTGTGGGTGGCAATTGTATTAAGCCCCTTTACTCTGATACCCCTAACTAAAATCTAGTGGAACCAACTGCCTTAAGAAGTCACCTAATTAGTAAATAGAGTCCACCTGCGTGTCATTTAATCTCAGTATAAATACAGCTGTTCTGTGAAGCCCTCAAAGGTTTGTTAGAGAACCTTAGTGAACAAACAGCTACATGAAGTCCAAGGAAAACACCAGACAGGTCAGGGATAAAGTTGTGGAGAAGTATAAAGCAGGGTTAGGTTATAAAAAAAATCTCCCAAGCTTTTAACATCTCACGGAGCTATGTTCAATCCATCATCGGAAAATGGAAAGAGTATGGTACAACTGCAAACCTACCAAGACATGGCCGTCCACCTAAACTGACCGGCCGGGCAAGGAGAGCATTCATCAGAGAAGAGCCAAGAGGCCCATGGTAACTCTGGAGGAGCTGCAGAGATCCACAGCTCAGGTGGGAGAATCTGTCCACAGGACAACTATTAGTCATGTTCTCCACAAATCTGCCCTTTATGGAAGAGTGACAAGAAGAAAGACATTGGTTAAAGAAAGTCATAAGAAGTCCTGTTTGTAGAGACCCAGGAACTCAGCACAGGGATGGTGGGAACCCCTCATAATGGGCACAGCGGGTGTACAGACCCAGGAACTCAGCACAGGGATGGTGAGAACCCCTCATAATGGGCACAACAGGTGTACAGACCCAGGAACTCAGCACAGGGATGTCCCAACCCCTCATATTGGGCACAGCGGGTGTACAGACCCGGGAACTCAGCACAGAGATGGTGGGAACCCCTCATAATGGGCACAGCGGGTGTACAGACCCGGGAACTCAGCACAGGGATGGTGAGAACCCATTATAATGGGCACAGCGGGTGTACAGACCCGGGAACTTAGCACAGGGATGGTGAGAACCCCTTATAATGGGCACAGCGGGTGTACAGACCTGGGAACTCAGCACAGGGATGGTGGGAAACTGCCATTCCACTCCCTGACAGCGAGGTGTGAGGTTGCTAGTTCCTTTGCTCCTGTGCTTCCAGAGACCAGGGACTAGAGTTGCTCCTCTGCCCCAGGAGTGATGCAGGATCCTGGGGAGGACCCTGGTGGAGGCCCCCTGGATAGGCCTCAGCCTGTGGACGACACTGGGCCTGGCCCAAGGAAAGACGAGTCCCTGTCTGCCTTTAGACGGAGGGTTATTGAAACGCTGAAGTGGATTGAGAAGGAAGAGGAGAAGTTGGTGGCTTTGAAAAATGAATTTAAAAAGAAAAAGCAGATTTGTGCCAAAGTGTTCAGCAAGAAAAGACCGTCTCTGAGGCCTGAGCTGAAAGACCTGGAACAAGCTCTGCGGAAGCAGAAAGAACTGGTGAGTTCTCTGAAGGAGAGTAGTGGAGCATTTAAAGAAAAATATAAGAATGAAGAAAGATTCAGCCAAATGAGAAGAGGAGCCGCTTCCTGCATGGAGGGTGAGGAGACCAGTGAGGAGATGCCGGTACAGACAGCAAAGAGTGAGAAAGTGGGCCCGGAGGATGAGCCCAGCTCTTCAACACCTCAGACATCTGCTGAGTCCTCAATGGTGGAGGCCTCTGTCCCCTTCACTCCCCAGCAATGTGGAACATCTGAGCAGGAGGTTGAAGGTTCTGCCATGCTGGATTTCATCAATAAACTTGAATCCACTTCCACTTCCCAGGATGGTGAGGAAAAGATGGACGCCGTTCCTAGCCCTGTGGAAGAAAGACCTGTGGAGAGATAAAGTGCAGGTACAGTGTGTGTGTGCAGGATGATGGTGTGAACTTTAATGACAATGTGCTTGCTGAGGGTTGTAGTGCTGCAGGCAGTCAGCCCAGACCCATAGACAATACACAACATGCAATAACATCTGCTAATAACTGTCAGCTTCAGTCTGCAGAGAGGTCCATGGACAATACAGAGACTTTGCCTGGACCAGGCACAGCGGCTGTTCCTGTGAATGGTGGAGGAGATGCTGGGTGCAGTAGTGCTACAACTTTCCAGGAGTCTGCAGCAGCCATGACTGTGATTGATCCCAGAAAAGAAACCATGTGCTCGGGGGAGGGGGAGGGGGAGGGTCCTGCCTCTAATCAGAAGACTGCTATCCCAGCTGATTCAGACTCTCTGCCAGCAGGTTTGAATGTGTCTAAGGACAAGACTGCAAATGCTGCTGGTGTAAGAAAAACTTATGCTGGTGTTGCTGCTACAGGATCTGGGAAGGGGGAGCAAGCAGGGAAGGAGCATGAAAATGTTTTATCTTCCTCCATGTTTAAAAGGAGGAATGTTGTGCAATTAAAATGGGAAGGCAGTGGAATCCCCCCACATAGGAGGACAGTGGTGGATAAGATTCTACAGATGGGGTTTACACCCACAGATATCTTTGCCCTGATCAGTCCGGCAGGTTCCTATGAATATGATTTGTCCTTTATCCGTCCGGAGTCTTTGGACATATTTTGGGAGAAGTATGAGCACGTGTGTAGGGGCCTGCCGGACTGGAAAGGGCTCATCCCAAAGCTTGTATCACGCCAGCCCCTCATTAAAATGGTCACAATTTTGGTCCGCAATGAATCCATACCACAAGGGGATTTATCTGTATGGTTGAGGAGGTATAGAGACGTCCTGAGCCCCCTAAAAAAGATTGTGGACGATCGGGGAATATGGACGGGGGGATGGTCTGTGCAGCTAAAATTAAAGGTTGTTGACAATGTTGTCCAGCATCTGCCATCCTCAGCTTTCCTGGGGAGGGACAGGCTGACCATCTTCTATCCAGGCCAGCCAAAGCTCTGCAATAAGTGTGGTGATAAAGGACATCTCGCATCCTCCTGTCCAGTGATGAAGTGCTCTCTGTGTCAGGGTATAGGACATTTGGCGAAGGACTGTAATATCATCAGGTGCAATCTGTGCAATGCGGTGGGACATCCTTACAGTCAGTGTCCTGAGGCAATGCACAACAATCCTGAGCTCATAAGAGAGTTCTTCCGCATGGACATGGAGGATGCTCGGAGCTCAGCAGCTGGGGTGCCTGTGAGTCCATCTGAGTCTGTGCCAATACCTAATGTGTCTCCCCAGTCTGTGGTGCCCCAGTCTGTGCCAATACCTAATGTGTTTGTGTCTCCCCAGTCTGTGCGTTTACCTAGTGTGCCCGTGTCTTCTGTAGGTAAGGTATCGGTTGCCAAAAATGTGTCCAATCCTTCTGTGTCTGTGTCTTCTAAAATTGCAGAGGCAGCAAGAGGTGCTGAGGCAGGTGCGTCAGGTGTGGTGCCAACCCCCTCCCCCGACGCTGCAGGGTTTCTATTGAGGATCGTGGGGTGCAGAGGAGTGGGGTGGATGGTGGAGAGGCTGGCCTGGTGGTAGATAAGGGAAGGGGGAGTGGAGGGGAGGGGGGTGAAGGGGAGGATAGGTGTGGGGAGGCTGTTGAGTCTGGTTTGTCTAAGGATGATATGGAGTGGTTGGAGGATAGGAGGAGGAGGGGCAAAAGAAGGAAAAAAGGGGGTTCAGTTACCTTAAATCCTAAATTTTTGCCTTTAGAAAATAAGTTTAAGGTCCTGTCTGATGATGATGATGAGGATGAATGGGACTCATTAAGTTCTGCATCCTCTATGAAGGATGAGTGCCAGGGTGCAACAAAGCGCGCTGGTTCTCCAGGAAGAGGGAGTAGTCAGGCTAAGAAACGGCTGCTTCAACTACCCTAATGGCAGTTCCCACTCCGTTAAAAGTGGCAACCATTAATGTTGCCAGCTTAAGATCAGTAAGTGCTCGTCATATGGCCTTATTTTTGCTCAGCGAGTTTGATGCTGACATTTTGTTTTTGCAAGAAACCCATCTAGGTAGTCTGGCCGATATACATCTGGCAAAGAAGGAGTGGAGACGTGGTCCCTCATTTTGGTCTCTTGCGGCCGAGCCTTACAGCGGAGTTGCAGTCCTTTTTTCTGGTATGGTAACGTGCCGGCGGGTAATTGAGGTAGAGATAGGGAGATGCATGGTCTTAGACATCTCTGTGAAGGGGCAGGACTTGCGCCTGATTAACATCTATGGTCCCCAGACGAAGTGGGACAGGAAATGCCTCTTTACAAAGATTAAGCCTTTTCTTTTTACGGCCCAGCAGGTTATATTTGGAGGTGATTTGAACACCATTACTAGGTCTAAAGACAGGAGAGGTTTCAGAGATAAGCTGGGCTATGACACCCTTTTTCTTAATGCGATAGTTAGGGAAGCAGGTCTGGTAGATGCGCACATTAAGCGCTGCCCAGAAAGCACGGGGTTCACTTTTCAGCGAGGTAATAGTCAGAGTAGGATAGATAGGTTTTTTTTTTAAAGGGAGACTCCGCTTTTTCGGCACCTGTGTGTCGGGCAGTGGAGTTTTCTGATCACTGTATTCTATCTGTGACTCTGAATGCCCCAGACATGCCACCTAGGGGGAGGGGTATCTGGAGATTGAATTCGGCCCTCCTGGAAGACGAGAGAGTAAGACAATCCTTTGAGGATTTTTTTCAAGCACAGGTAACGATCCTAGACTTTTGCAACAGCAAGTCAGAATGGTGGGAGCTTGTTAAACAGCGGACTGTTGGGCTTTTCAAGGCCATAGGAAGAAAGAAGCAGCAAGATAAGTATATCACCTACCAGCGTTTGCGGAGGAAACTTGACCACCTTGTTTCGAATGGAGGAGATTCTGGGGCGATCTCTGAGGTGAAGCTCCTCCTTAGGAGACATCAATATGACCGGCACGCCTCTTTGGTTCAGGAGAGGGATTACGGGAAATACCATTCGCCTGACCCTTACCAGAACTGTAAACAGAGTGTAGCAGTTAAGACGGTCAATGGCCTGAGGGACAGTACGGGCTCTCTGACGAAGTCTAGGTCAGGGATCCTGGAGGTTGTCAGGTCATACTATGCCGATCTCCTGGGAGGAAGGAACCTTGATCGGACAAGGATGTTGGGTTTTTTGGACTCTACACCAGGACTGGAAAGTAATGTTCCTTTGATGAATTTGACAGATGAAATCACTGCAGATGAGGTAATCCGGGCTATTGATAAACTAGCCATCAAGAAAACGCCAGGGCCAGATGGTTTGACAGCCGAGTTCTATAAATGTTTTAAAACGATCCTGGCTCCCTACCTTGCGGAGGTTTTTAATGGCTGTTTGAATGAGGGTTCTCTCCCTCCCTCCATGAGGCAATCTGCAGTGATCCTTCTGTCAAAGGGTAAAGATCCTTCGATGATTGGGAATTGGCGCCCCATTAGCCTTCTTAATGTCGATAGGAAGATACTGGCAAAGATTTTCTTCTGGCGATTATCACCAGTGGCAGGCAGTTTGTTATCCCGCCACCAGCACTGTTCGGTCCAAGGTAGAAGCACTTTCTCAGCGGTGTTAGCTGTCCGGGAGGCCTTGGAGCGTTGTAGGGCTGCTGGTTGGGGTAAATTTTTGCTGACATTGGATCAGGCTAAGGCCTTTGATCAGGTTAATTATGAGTACTTGTGGCTCCTTCGTGACAAATATGGCCTGGAGGGGGGTTTCATTGATTGGCTCAAGATTTTGTACAAAGGGGCTGAAAGCTTTCCTCTGGTTAATGGTTGGGTCGGGCAGCCCTTTGCGGTCGGCTCGGGTGTGCATCAGGGGTGTCCATTGAGTCCTCTGCTATATGTGTTTGCAATCGACCCCTTCATTAGAAGGCTAGAGAGTGGACCATTGTGTGGGGTACCTTTGGGCATCGCTGGTGAGCCTCCTTTGAAGGTTGTGGCCTATGCTGATGATGTTTCTGTTTTTATCTCTGGGACTGCGGAGGCGCAGGAAGTGGTCTCAGTGATGGGGCAGTATGCAGAGGCATCAGGTTCAAAGGTCAACCAGGATAAGTGTGAAGCTTTCTGGATGGGTATGGAAGGTGAGAGCTTTGTTCTCCCGGATGACTTCCCGGAGCCCCAACAAAAAATTTGAGTTCTAGGCATTGAATTCGGCCCAGGTGACTATGGTCATGCAAATTGGGTGAACAGGCTGGAGAATGCCGATGCCCAGGTGGCAAGCTGGAAAGGTTGGCAGCTTTCCTTGAGGGAAAAGGTTGATCTGATCAAGACTTACCTGATTCTGATTTTTCTGTATGTCAGTTTTGTTTGCATTTTGCCAGTTTCTCTCTATACCAGGATCTATAGTTGTTTCTTCCAGCTGTTATGGGGGAACAGAATAAACCTTGTCAAAAGGAATGTGACTTACCTTCCTAGGCGGGAGGGTGGTCTAGGGATGGTCAACCCTGTAGTCTTTTTCTCTCTGATGTTTCTGAAGTACAATCTTGGTAACATGTTGGCAGAGAGACCGCCTGGGTGGGTTGGTATTTTCCAGTCCTGGTTTAGGCCCTTTCTGCGAGACTGGGAAAATGGTGGGCCAGTGAGAAGCCTGAGGGTCAAGCATGAACAGCTCCCGGCTTATGTTGCCCCGTGTTTGAAAATGCCTCGGCAGTGGCAAGTAACAGCAGGAGAAGTCAAATCTCTTCCAAGGAAACTTCTTGAGAAGCGGATCATGAGCTCTGCTTTTTGCAAGCCACTGGCCTTGAGGGATTGCCCAAGCCTGGTTTTGGGGGAGGGTTTGCGATTGATTAATTTGGAGAGAATCCCAATGAAGTTTAGGGATCAGGCTTGGCTTGCCTTTCATGGAAAACTATATGTGAAGGGCAACTTGAAGTTTCTTTCCATGAGTGATCGGGGCTGCCCGAGAGTGGAGTGTGGAGGAGTGGTGGAGTCCATGGATCACTTTCTACTTCAATGCCCTTTTAATATAGAGGTGTACAAGAGGGTGGGGAGGGCTCTGAGTATACCCTTCCTCCCCCATATGAGTTATGCAGAGTGGGTGTGTGGGGCATTCCAGACTCGTCGGGATTATGATTTGGAAACACTTTTTTTAGTTAGTCTGGTAGTCCGTTATTTCACGTGGAGTGCACGGTGTCAGGTATCCTTACGGAGTAAAATCCTCCCTGTCGAAGTGGTGGTGCAGGACATTCTGGGTGAGGTTGGGAAGATTCGGGGTCTTGAGAAAGGCAGGTGGCAGAAGGAGGCCTGGATAAGGGCGTGGAGGAATATCAGGACTCTGTAGCTGCTGCCTGTTGATCTCGGGGTGTGCGGCTTATCTTTCTATTCTTGATTCACTCCCCTAGATTTTCAAGATGAAATCTATTTTTGATAAAAGGCTCCATGCATGGTGACGGTGATGTTCCTTAGTCTGGCTCTCCTGTAGGGATTGTGTTGTGCGCAATTTGGTTTGTACCATTTATTATGTTCTTGTTTTGTATTATCATATTCAATTATTTTGTAAATATGTTTTATTTATTTATTATGGTTTTATTGTATATAAGTTGTTGTTTGTAAGATTTTTCAATAAACAAAATTAACCCCTCATAATGGGCACAGCGGGTGTACAGACCCGGGAACTCAGCACAGGGATGGTGAGAACCCCTCATAATGGGCACAGCGGGTGTACAGACCCGGGAACTCAGCACAGGGATGGTGAGAACTCCTCATAATGGGCACAGCGGGTGTACAGACCCAGGAACTCAGCACAGGGATGGTGAGAACTCCTCATAATGGGCACAGCGGGTGTACAGACCCAGGAACTCAGCACAGGGATGGTGAGAACCCCTCATAATGGGCACAGCGGGTGTACAGACCCAGGAACTCAGCACAGGGATGGTGGGAACCCCTCATAATGGGCACAGCGGGTGTACAGACCCGGGAACTCAGCACAGGGATGGTGAGAACTCCTCATAATGGGCACAGCGGGTGTACAGACCCAGGAACTCAGCACAGGGATGGTGAGAACCCCTCATAATGGGCACAGCGGGTGTACAGACCCGGGAACTCAGCACAGGGATGGTGGGAACCCCTCATAATGGGCACAGCGGGTGTACAGACCCGGGAACTCAGCACAGGGATGGTGGGAACCCCTCATAATGGGCACAGCGGGTGTACAGACCCGGGAACTCAGCACAGGGATGGTGGGAACCCCTCATAATGGGCACAGTGGGTGTACAGACCCAGGAACTCAGCACAGGGATGGTGGGAACCCCTCATAATGGGCACAGCGGGTGTACAGACCCGGGAACTCAGCACAGGGATGGTGAGAACCCCTCATAATGGGCACAGCGGGTGTACAGACCCGGGAACTCAGCACAGGGATGGTGAGAACCCCTTATAAAGGGCACAGCGGGTGTACAGACCCGGGAACAGTGATATATAAGAGAGAAGAGCTGGCAACTTCAAAGTCCTTGTTACAAAAATGTATTGGCTACATATGAGAATTAAAAAGCAAACACTGACGCGTTTCAAAGTGAGCCTTAGTCATATGCTACCACAGTGATAGAAGTTTCAGACACTCATGTAGACTGTCAGCTCTGCAGTCCCCGGTAAAGACTTTGGAAATACAGGAAGGTTCGGACAACTATGTAGACTGTCAGCTCTGTGACCCAGTCCCCTATACAGACTGTGGGAATAGTTGGTATAATTACAGCTCCTTGTGAATACACACAGCCGGGGGGGTGGGGGGGGGGTGGGAGGGCCAGAGATACAATGAGAGCCCGGAATGGCCCCCATCTCCCACCACTCACATTGTTGGTGTGTTTACCTTCAGCTGAGGAAACAGAACTTTATGATGTTTTCCTACCACACAGTATGGAGGGTCACAGCTGGGGGGGGGGGGGGCATTATCATGGTGTACAATAACGAGGACAGGGCCCTGGGGACACTCATCCTGTGATTGGATTAACAAGTGCCCATAATGACTCCAAATCCAATAGATGTTTGCTACATTTAATACACAATATGGAGATATGGACACGGGAGAGAAACGCCGCAGAGACGCAATCCCACCATATCCTTGCTGGCGGTCCTCTGTGCATGTATGGCAAATATTGCAGGGACCCCGATCTGTCTCCCGTTATGTGTAGGAAGATGACCCTTGTGGGGACACATCTGTAGGAAGATGACCCTTGTGGGGACACATCTGTGGGAAGAAGGACCTTGTGGGTACACATCTGTGGGAAGATGGACCTTGTGGGGACACATCTGTTGGAAGATGGACCTTGTGGGGGACACATCTGTGGGAAGATGACCCTTGTGGGGACACTTCTGTGGGAAGAAGGACCTTGTGGGGACACATCTGTGGGATGATGGACCTTGTGGGGACACGTCTGTGGGAAGATGGACCTTGTGGGGACACATCTGTGGGAAGATGACCCTTGTGGGGACACATTGTAGGAAGATGACTTTTGGGGACACATCTGTAGGAAGATGACCCTTGTGAGGACACATCTGTAGGAAGATGACCCTTGTGAGGACACATCTATGGGAAGATGACCCTTGTGGGGGCACATCTGTGGGAAGATGACCCTTGTGGCGACACATCTGTAGGAAGATGACCCTTGTGGGAACCCATCTGTGGGAAGATGACCGTTGTGGGGACACATCTGTAGAAAGATGACCCTTGTGGGGGCCCAGATCTGTCTCCCGTTATCTGAGGAAGATGACCCTTGAAGGGGCCCAGATTTGTCTATCTATAGGGAGAAGACCCTTATGGGGACACATCTGTAGGAAGATGACCCTTGTGGGGACACATCTGTAGGAAGATGACCCTTGTGGGGACACATCTGTAGGAAGACGATCCTTGTGGGGACACATCTGTGGGAAGGTGACCCTCATGGGGGTCCAGGTCTGTCTCATCCATCTGTAGAAAGATTACCCTTATGGGGACACATCTGGGGGAAGGTGACCCTTGTGGAGACACATCTGTGGGAAGATGACCCTTGTGGGGACACATTTATAGGAAGATGACTCTTTTGGGGACACATCTGTAGGAAGATGACCCTTGTGGGGGCCTAGATCTGTCTCCCATTAAACTGTAGGAAGCTGACCTATTTGGGAACACATCTGTAGGAAGATGACCCTTGTGGGGGCCCAGATCTATCTCCCGTTATCTGCAGGAAGATGACCCTTGAGGGGGCCCGGATCTGTCTATCTATAGGGAGAAGACCCTTGTGGGGACACATCTGTAGGAAGATGACCCTTGTGGGGACACATCTGTGGGAAGATGATCCTTGTGGGGACACATCTGTAGGAAGGTGACCCTCATGGGGGTCCAGATCTGTCTCATCCACCTGTAGAAAGATGACCCTTATGGGGACACATCTGTGGGAAGGTGACCCTTGTGGAGACACATCAGTGGGAAGATGACGCTTGTGGGGACACATTTGTAGGAAGATGACTCTTATGGGGACACATCTGTAGGAAGATGACCCTTGTGGGGACACATCTGTAGGAAGATGACCCTTGTGGGGACACATCTGTAGGAAGACTATCCTTGTGGGGACACATCTGTGGGAAGGTGACCCTCATGGGGGTCCAGGTCTGTCTTATCCATCTGTAGAAAGATTACCCTTATGGGGACACATCTGGGGGAAGGTGACCCTTGTGGAGACACATCTGTGGGAAGATGACCCTTGTGGGGACACATTTATAGGAAGATGACTCTTTTGGGGACACATCTGTAGGAAGATGACCCTTGTGGGGGCCTAGATCTGTCTCCCATTAAACTGTAGGAAGCTGACCTATTTGGGGACACATCTGTAGGAAGATGACCCTTGTGGGGGCCCAGATCTATCTCCCGTTATCTGCAGGAAGATGACCCTTGAGGGGGCCCGGATCTGTCTATCTATAGGGAGAAGACCCTTGTGGGGACACATCTGTAGGAAGATGACCCATGTGGGGACACATCTGTGGGAAGATGATCTTTGTGGGGACACATCTGTGGGAAGGTGACCCTCATGGGGGTCCAGATCTGTCTCATCCACCTGTAGAAAGATGACCCTTATGGGGACACATCTGTGGGAAGGTGACCCTTGTGGAGACACATCAGTGGGAAGATGACGCTTGTGGGGACACATTTGTAGGAAGATGACTCTTTTGGGGACACATCTGTAGGAAGATGACCCTTGTGGGGGCCTAGATCTGTCTCCCATTAAACTGTAGGAAGACGACCTATTTGGGGACACATCTGTAGGAAGATGACCCTTGTGGGGGCCAAGATCTATCTCCCGTTATCTATAGGGAGATGATCCTTGTGGGGACACATCTGTAGGAAGATGATCCTTGTGGGGACACATCTTTAGTAAGATGACCCTTGTGGGGACACATCTGTAGGAAGACAATCCTCGTGGGGACACATCTGTAGGTAGATAACCCTTGTGGGGGCCCAGATCTGTCTCTTCCATCTGTAGGAAGATGACCCTTGTGTGCACACATCTGTGGGAAGGTGACCCTTGTGGGGACACATCTGTAGGAAGATGACCCATGTGGGGACACATCTGTAGGAAGATGACCCATGTGGGGACACATCTGTGGGAAGGTGACCCTTGTGGGGACACAACTTTAGTAAGATGACCCTTGTGGGGACACATCTGTAGGAAGACAATCCTCATGGGGACACATCTGTAGGTAGATAACCCTTGTGGGGGCCCAGATCTGTCTCATCCATCTGTAGGAAGATGACCCTTGTGGGGACACATCTGTAGGAAGATAACCCTTGTGGGGACACATCTGTAGGAAAATAACCCTTGTGGGGACACATCTGTAGGAAGATGACCCTTGTGAGGGCACAGATCTGTCTTCCATTATCTATAGGGAGATGACCCCTGTGTGGACACATCTGTAGGAAAATTACCCTTGTGGGGACACATCTGTAGGAAGATGACCCTTGTGAGGGCACAGATCTGTCTCCCATTATCTATAGGGAGATGATCCCTGTGTGGACACATCTGTGGGAAGATGACCCTTGTGGAGACACATCTGTGGGAAGATAACCCTTGTGGGGAAACATTTGTAGGTAGATGACTCTTTTGGGGACACATCTGTAGGAAGATGACCCTTGTGGGGGCCTAGATCTGTCTCCCACTAAACTGTAGGAAGATGACCTATTTGGGGACACATCTGTAGGAAGATGACCCTTGTGGGGGCCCAGATCTATCTCCTGTTATCTGCAGGAAGATGACCCTTGTGGAGGCCCAGATCTGTCTCCCGTTATCTATAGGGAGATGACACTTGTGGGGACACATCTGTAGGAAGATGATCCTTGTGGGGGGCCCAGATCTGTCTCATCCATTTGTAGGAAGATGACCCTTATGGGGACATATCTGTGGGAAGGTGACCCTTTTGGGGACACAACTGTAGAAAGATGACCCTTGTGGGGACACAACTGTGGGAAGGGGAAGATGACCCTTGTGGGGACACATCTGCGGGAAGATGACCCTTGTGTGGACACATCTGTGGGAAGGTGACCCTTTTGGGGACACATCTGTAGGAAGATGACCCATGTGGTGACACATCTGTAGGAAGACAATCCTTGTGGGGACACATCTGTAGGTAGATAACCCTTGTGGGGGCCCAGATCTGTCTCTTCCATCTGTAGGAAGATGACCCTTGTGTGCACACATCTGTGGGAAGGTGACCCTTTTGGGGACACATCTGTAGGAAGATGACCCATGTGGGGACACATCTGTGGGAAGGTGACCCTTGTGGGGACACATCTTTAGTAAGATGACCCTTGTAGGGACACATCTGTAGGAAGACAATCCTCATGGGGACACATCTGTAGGTAGATAACCCTTGTGGGGGCCCAGATCTGTCTCATCCATCTGTAGGAAGATGACCCTTGTGGGGACACATCTGTAGGAAGATAAACCTTGTGAGGACACATCTGTAGGAAGATAAACCTTGTGAGGACACATCTGTAGGAAAATAACCCTTGTGGGGACACATCTGTAGGAAGATGACCCTTGTGAGGGCACAGATCTGTCTCCCATTATCTATAGGGAGATGATCCCTGTGTGGACACATCTGTGGGAAGATGACCCTTGTGGAGACACATCTATGGGAATATAACCCTTGTGGGGAAACATTTGTAGGTAGATGACTCTTCTGGGGACACATCTGTAGGAAGATGACCCTTGTGGGGGCCTAGATCTGTCTCCCATTAAACTGTAGGAAGATGACCTATTTGGGCACACATCTGTAGGAAGATGACCCTTGTGGGGGCCCAGATCTATCTCCTGTTATCTGCAGGAAGATGACCCTTGTGGAGGCCCAGATCTGTCTCCCGTTATCTATAGGGAGATGACACTTGTGGGGACACATCTGTAGGAAGATGATCCTTGTGGGGGGCCCAGATCTGTCTCATCCATTTGTAGGAAGATGACCCTTATGGGGACACATCTGTGGGAAGGTGACCCTTTTGGGGACACAACTGTAGAAAGATGACCCTTGTGGGGACACAACTGTGGGAAGGGGAAGATGACCCCTGTGGGGACACATCTGCGGGAAGATGACCCTTGTGGGGACACATCTGCGGGAAGACGACCCTTGTGTGGACACATCTGTGGGAAGGTGACCCTTTTGGGGACACATCTGTAGGAAGATGACCCATGTGGGGACACATCTGTAGGAAGACAATCCTCGTGGGGACACATCTGTAGGTAGATAACCCTTGTGGGGGCCCAGATCTGTCTCATCCATCTGTAGGAAGATGACCCTTGTGGGGACACATCTGTAGGAAGATAACCCTTGTGGGGACACATCTGTAGGAAAATAACCCTTGTGGGGACACATCTGTAGGAAGATGACCCTTGTGGGGGCACAGATCTGTCTCCCGTTATCTATAGGGAGATGACCCCTGTGTGGACACATCTGTGGGAAGATGATCCTTGTGGGGACATATCTGTGGGAAGACGATCCTTGTGGGGACACATCTGTAGGTAGATGACTCTTCTGGGGACACATCTGTAGGAAGATGACCCTTGTGGGGGCCTAGATCTGTCTCCCATTAAACTGTAGGAAGATGACCTATTTGGGCACACATCTGTAGGAAGATGACCCTTGTGGGGGCCCAGATCTATCTCCTGTTATCTGCAGGAAGATGACCCTTGTGGAGGCCCAGATCTGTCTCCCGTTATCTATAGGGAGATGACACTTGTGGGGACACATCTGTAGGAAGATGATCCTTGTGGGGGGCCCAGATCTGTCTCATCCATTTGTAGGAAGATGACCCTTATGGGGACACATCTGTGGGAAGGTGACCCTTTTGGGGACACAACTGTAGAAAGATGACCCTTGTGGGGACACAACTGTGGGAAGGGGAAGATGACCCTTGTGGGGACACATCTGCGGGAAGATGACCCTTGTGGGGACACATCTGCGGGAAGACGACCCTTGTGTGGACACATCTGTGGGAAGGTGACCCTTTTGGGGACACATCTGTAGGAAGATGACCCATGTGGGGACACATCTGTAGGAAGACAATCCTCGTGGGGACACATCTGTAGGTAGATAACCCTTGTGGGGGCCCAGATCTGTCTCATCCATCTGTAGGAAGATGACCCTTGTGGGGACACATCTGTAGGAAGATAACCCTTGTGGGGACACATCTGTAGGAAAATAACCCTTGTGGGGACACATCTGTGGGGACACATCTGTAGGAAGACAATCCTCATGGGGACACATCTGTAGGTAGATAACCCTTGTGGGGGCCCAGATCTGTCTCATCCATCTGTAGGAAGATGACCCTTGTGGGGACACATCTGTAGGAAGATAACCCTTGTGGGGACACATCTGTAGGAAAATAACCCTTGTGGGGACACATCTGTAGGAAGATGACCCTTGTGGGGGCACAGATCTGTCTCCCGTTATCTATAGGGAGATGACCCCTGTGTGGACACATCTGTGGGAAGATGATCCTTGTGGGGACATATCTGTGGGAAGACGATCCTTGTGGGGACACATCTGTAGGAAGATGACCCTTGTAGGGGGCCCAGATCTGTCTCATCCATTTGTAAGAAGATGACCCTTGTGGGGGCACATCTGTGGGAAGATGACCTATGTGGGGACACATCTGTAGGAAGATGACCCTTGTAGGGGGCCCAGATCTGTCTCATCCATTTGTAGGAAGATGACCCTTGTGGGGGCACATCTGTGGGAAGATGACCTATGTGGGGACACCTCTTTTGGAAGATGACACTTGTGGGGACACAATTATGGGAAGATGAGCCTTGAGGGGACACATCTATAGGAAGATGACCCTTGCGGGGGCCCAGATCTATCTCCCGTTATCTGCAGGAAGATGACCCTTGTGGGGGCCTAGATCTGTCTCCCATTATCTATAGGGAGATGACCCTTGTGGGGACACATCTGTGGGAATTTAACCATTGTGGGGACACATCGGTAGGAAGATGACCCTTGTAGGGACACATCTATGGGAAGATGACCCTTGCGGGACACATCTGTGGGAAGATAAACAAATATCTTGTTTGTCTATTGTATGGATTCTGACCAAATTCTTTTGGGTGAGGAGCACTCCACTCTTTCATTAAGTACCTCTCATTAGTGTCCACTTGTGTCATGGGTGGAGACCTCAAAGTTCTCCCATATAGAAGAGTGTATTGCTCTCATGGTTCAGAGAAGCAGGATCTCCCAATCCATGGATAGTGTAGGACCCACTAATCATGGGGTACTTTGACGCAGTAAGTGGGCTTAGCACCATATAGCAATATGGTGTGACCAAATTCCTAAATTTTTTGATAATATTTTTTCAAATTGTCTAGGTGTTTTAAACTAGCCCTGCTGGAGGTAAATATCTTTTTTGCAAGTGTGCGCTGTAATATTTTGCACATCTGTGGGAAGGTCACCCTTGTGGAGACACATCTATAGGAAGTTAACCATGGTGGGGACACATCTGCAGGAAGATGGTCCTTGTGAGGGCCTAGATCTGTCTCCTGTTATCCGTAGGTAGGTGACCCTTGTGGGAACACATCTGTTGGAAGATGGTCTTTCTGGGGACACAGATCTGTCTCCCGTTATCTTTAGAAAGATGACCCTTGTGAGGCCATAGATCGGGCCTCGCCATGTCTGTAGGAAGATAACCTTTGTCGGGACACATCTGTAGGAAGATGACCCTTGTGGGGGCCCAGATCTGTCTCCCATTATCTGTAGGAAGATGACCCTTGTGGGGACACAGATCTGTCTCAGCCATCTGTAGGTAGATGACCCTTGTAAGGCCAAGGATCAGGTCTCATCATGTCTGTGTTCAGTGCTCCCACTGGCTCCTAAATCCACACTCCGGCTCTCAGCTTGTACTAAGGACAATAATATGTTTATTGGTTGGAGGTGACACCTCCGGGGGTGAGCATTGTTGTATCACAGGGGGCAGGAGGGGTCTTACAGCTCCTATAATTACACAGTTTAGCTTATGAAAGGCGGCGCACAGTGGGGGGGCAATGTTTATTCTGGTATTGTGATACAAAGTGAGAGGCAGAGAGGAGTAGCATACACACAAAGTATGATAATTACCCCTGCTGGGCTCAATTACCCCTCTGATGAAGCAATCAGCCCAGGGAGACCCCCTGCCTCCCCTGACAAGATTAACAACACGCTCATTATCCAGATCCTCTCATTCCCAGGAGAAGGACAATGTAGATGATGATGGTGGGCCAGTAATTTACAAATATTTGGCATGAGTAGAATGGAGTTTTTGTTGCCTAAACTTTGGTAAAAATTGGGAGGTTTAGGTGAATTGTTGCCATTTTGATTAATATTAATGGGGTTTTGCTGGTGTTATTAATGGGTTTTGCATGTCTACTGAGGGTCACAGAGACTCCTTTCTTCTATCTGGGAGGCATTCTTCTGTCAAAACAACTTCTCGTTAGTCCTGTTATTTGATGTTTTTACACAGAAAGAACAATTCAAATTTTTAATGCAAATTACACAAGTAGCAATCAAATGCACAAAAAAGGTGGAAAAAAAAAATTGAAAGAACACGAGATAAACTAAACCGCCCCAAATACACCCCAAACAAAAGAGTGAATTGGTAGACTCCTCCATAGATCACTTAGTGAAATTCAGTTATCTCATCCCGATCAATAATGTACTCATAGTGGGGGTACCCACAGGGGGACAACCCCAGCCGATACCTACATGTGACCCTCGTCAGTGCCACATGGTGGGCTGATTTAACACACGCATGTTTGATGTGCGCTGCAACAGGTTCTCCTTACTCTCTTCTCAGATTGGAGGGGTGAAGGGGAAACTGGAGAGGGGGTCCATCCAGGTCACCTTGTCTGGTCAGGTCACCTTGTCCTTCTGAAGCGACATAGTTATGGATGTTCGTCCTTACCGGCCGTCCTCAGCCAGGGTTCCTCCAGAGGTTTCTAGGGTTAGTCCATTAATTTCATATGCCATAAGGAGGGGTTAGAACTCCTTTCAGGTTTTTATTTAGCCAGAGGAAGAAGACTGAAGACACTGAACACCAGGGACCACACTTCCAGTGGTTCTTCTATGACACAATGACTTCTATGATCAGATAGAGAAGCCCACCCAGAACTCTGAACACCAGGGGCCATCTATAGCACAGTTCCGATGGTTCATCTATGACATAATGCATTCTATGATCAGATGGAGAAGCCCACCGAGACCACTGAACACCAGGGACTCCTCCGGCCCTAATTTGACACAGGGATCCCTTTCCCCACCCAGAGCACTGAACATAGGAGCCATCTATGGCACAGGAGCTTCCATAGTCAGATGGAGATCCCTACCCAGACCGTTGAACACAGGGGCCATCTATGGCACTCCTGTGGACCTATGACACTGGGGCTTCCATAGCCAAATGGAGAACACTACTATGATGTACCTGGTGCAGGAGGCCAATGGAGAGAGGACTTCCCTTGTGGCTAAACTCCAGACTGCTCAAAGAAGCACAGGTCGCCTAATGGAATAGCTTGCAGGGATGTTGTGACTGGAGTGTTATCAGAGGAGATGTCCAGGTACTCAGAGGAGATACCAGGTCATGGCCTAATTTAAAGTCCCAAATTTCTCCATTCCCCTTTTCCCAATTAATTATTTACACCAGGATAGTGTCTGCAGACAGGTGGCGCACCCGTGGGAAGTAGCAGGACTCGGGCACAACAGTCAGGAGAGAAACCAGTTCAAAGCCAAGGTCAGGTACCAGGTGTGGACAAGAGCAAACGTGGTCAGGAGTGGAGCCAAGGTCATACACAGAAGAGCAGGATAAGACCGTCCATTAACTAGGCCAAGGTCAGATCAGAAGGCAGGCAGATAAGAGCTCCAGGAGTAAGCTGAGTTGGTAACAGGTATCCACAGATGCAAGGTAACACGGAAACAAATGCACTGGAGAGCCGAAGATCAACAAGCAATCAAAGAGGGTGACTGGCTCCCTTAAAGAGGCCGTTTGATGCCAGTCCGGGTCGGAAGCATGCATGGCTGTGCACCAGCATACATTTGTGCGGCCATATAGTATACAGGCAGGAATGCCAGGTCTTCATGAGCCTCTGCTGCAGATAGTGTCCTGACACCTACCCAGACCACTGAACACCGGGTCCATCTATGGCACTACTGCAGCCCTATTACACAGGGGCTTCCATAGCCAGATGGAGATCCCCGTCCAGATCTCTGAACAAAGGGGGCCATTGATGGGGTTCCCCCAGGCCTACTATGACACAGAAACTTCCAGTGACAGATGACAGATGAGGTCCTTTAGCACCCAAGGCGTCAAAGCCAAAGTGTATAGGTGGCTGGCCCTGCCCTATTTGTTCCTCCTTTCTGCCTAAGTGACCAAGGCAGCCACCTGTACTGCCTACCCCTTGACTTAACCATGGAGACTTACATAGGTTCTCCATCAGACTATCCTAGGTCACTGAGCGCAGGAGGCTGTCTATGCTGCTCCTCCACCCTGCCGTGGTAGAAGGATTTCCATAGTGACAGGGAGGGCTACACTGTGCCTGCTAAACACAGGGGTCCTCACCATGGCTGCTGAACACAGGGGCCCTCACCATGGCTGCTGAACACAGAGGCCCTCACCATGGCTGCTGAACACAGGGGCCCTCACCATGGCTGCTGAACACTGGGGCCCTCACCATGGCTGCTGAACACTGGGGCCCTCACCATGGCTGCTGAGCACAGGGGCCCTCACCATGGCTGCTGAACACAGGGGCCCTCACCATGGCTGCTGAACACAGGGGCCCTCACCATGGCTGCTGAACACAGGGGCCCTCACCATGGCTGCTGAACACTGGGGTCCTCACCATGGTTGCTGAACACAGGGGTCCTCACCATGGTTGCTGAACACAGGGGCCCTCACCATGGCTGCTGAACACAGGGGCCCTCACCATGGCTGCTGAACACAGGGGCCCTCACCATGGCTGCTGAACACAGGGGCCCACACCATGGCTGCTGAACACAGGGGCCCTCACCATGGCTGCTGAACACAGGGGCCCTCACCATGGCTGCTGAACACAGGGGCCCTCACCATGGTTGCTGAACACAGGGGTCCTCACCATGGCCGCTGACCTGCAGAGGTGCATAGCCCAGCAGCAAGGAAGATGTTAATCCCAGCATTAAGTGGACAGTCTCCCCAGGCATCACTTGCTGCGGATAACAAGCTATTAGGCGGTAATTAGAGCAGTAATGAGATGTTACTTCTAATTATCTTTCTGTACAGTCTCCCTTCCCTTCATAATGACATTGAGACTCATTATTCCGGCTCCAACCTGACGGAGACTCTGCCATGGAGAGATGAGGCCTTCTCTCTGCCCTTTGACTCCTCCAACAATTGGACTTCTTTCTGAGTCTTCTCTACCTCTGATCACTCATCCATGTACTGTCCTATGTCCATGGACTGTCCTGAGATCACTGTCCTATGTCCATGGACTGTCCTGAGATCACTGTCCTATGTCCATGGACTATCCTGAGATCACTGTCCTATGTCCATGGACTGTCCTGAGATAACTGTCCTATGTCCATGGACTATCCTGAGATCACTGTCCTATGTACTGTCCTGAGATCACTGTCCTATGTCCATATATTGTCCTGAGATCACTGTCCTATGTCCATATACTGTCCTGAGATCACTGTTCTATGTCCATGTACTGTCCTGAGATCACTGTCCATGTACTGTCCTGAGATCACTGTCCTATGTCCATGTACTGTCCTGAGATCACTGTCCTATGTCCATGTACTGTCCTGAGATCACTGTCCTATGTCCATGTACTGTCCTGAGATCACTGTCCTATGTCCATGTACTGTCCTGAGATCACTGTCCTATGTCCATGGACTATCCTGAGATCACTGTCCTATGTCCATGTACTGTCCTAAAATCACTGTTTTATGCCCCTATACAGTCCTATGAGGATTGGAATATTTCTTGACGTTCCCTAATGTTCCCTTGAGATAAAGCTTGCCAATGTCTGCTGTAGGCACACCAGATTACACACCAGCTCAATAATATAGAAAGTCTATCAGACACCTCCAGCCACTAGTGGGCTCCACCGACTGCAAATGTAAAAAAAAAAAATACCTCCAGGTCCCTCAGCAAAGTTGAACATGGAGGATGGCTGAGAGAATGGACATGGATAATGGCTGAGAGGATGGACATGGATAATGGCTGAGAGGATGGACGTGGAGGATGGCTGAGAGGATGGACGTGGAGGATGGCTGAGAGGATGGACGTGGAGGATGGCTGAGAGGATGGACGTGGTTGATGGCTGAGAGGATGGACGTGGTTGATGGCTGAGAGGATGGACGTGGTTGATGGCTGAAAGGATGGACAAGGAAGATGGCAGAGAGGATGGACATGGAGGATGGCTGAGAGGATGGACATGGAGGATGGTTGAGAGAGTGGACATGAAACCTCCTGTAGTAGCCAGATGGTGGCCTGCCATTGTCTGGTATGTATGAGGTTTGTGTAATGTTCAACATCTACAGGTCAATGGATAATTGTCAAAGATTGTATCTATACAACATACACTAACTTACAGGTATATCAATATTGTATGTATACTACATATGGCCTGTACACCAGACATAGAAATTATTAAAGAGCTCCAGTTGGAAGGTTCCTTGGACATAGCACAGAAGATCCAGTTGTGTGTAAGATCAGCAGTGGGGGTGCACAATTGGTACAGTGTTGGTGATAAAAGACTCTGGCAGCAGAGATGAAGGAAGACTCATTGGGCCCAGCATTGGCATAATACAAGCTCTGGTAGCAGAGGGATGGAGGAGGGCTTGTTGGGTAAAAGGTTGGTTGGACAAAGACCCTGGCAGTAGAGAGATGGAATGGGGCTAAGTTGGTCCAGTGCTGGTGGAATACAGGACCTTGGAAGCAGAGAAAAGAATGGGAAGCTTTATGGGTCCAGTGTTGGTGGGATACAGACACTGGTAGTACAGAGATGGAAAACACTCATGGCTACAGTGTTTGTGGCACATAGAACCATGTAGCAGAGAATGTCATAAAAATGGAAAAATGACAGCCGCACTCCAAAATAATGCCTTTATTGAATAAAGTTTGATCCATACATCAATCAGAGACACAGGTTCAGGTGATAGCTGATGCGTTTCGCACCGTTAATGGTGCTTATTGATAGCTGAGAGATAGAAGGGGATCAGTGGGTACAATGCCAGCGTGATATTTACCTTGGTAGCAGAGAGATGGTGCAAGACTTGGTGGGTTCAATTTTTTGGGATATGGACCCTGAAAACAGAGAGATGGAGGATGCTCGGTGTGTCCAGTGTTGGGAGACTATAGACCCTGATAACAAAGAGATGGAAGAGGGCTTGGTGGGTCCAGTGTTGGTGGGATACAGACTCTGGCAGCAGAGAGGAGGGGACTTGGTGGGTCCAGGGTTAGTGGGATATATAAACTGGTAGTAGAGAGATAAAAGAGGGCTTGGTTGGTACAGGGATGGTGGGCTACAGACCCTAAAAGCAGAGGGATGGAGGGGGTCTTATGGGTCCAACATTGTTGGAATACAGAACCTGGCAGCAGAGAGAAGGATGAGGATTCGGTGGGTGATGTGTTGCTGAGATAGGGACTGAGATACTGGCAGCAGAGGGATAGAGGACTCGATGGGTTCAGTCTTGGTGGGATAAAGACCCTGGCAACAGAGAGAAGCACTCGGTGGGTCCAACGTTGGTGGCTTAAAGACCCTGGTAGCAGAGAGGTGGAGAATGGCTCAATGGGTCCAGCATTGTTGGGATACAGCCCCTGGTAGCAGAGAGCTGAAGGAGTGATGGGTGGGTCCAGCATTGTTGGGATAAAGACCAGGGCATCAGAGAGAAGCACTCGTGGGTCCAACGTTAGTGGCTTAAAGACCCTGGTAGCAGAGAGGTGGAGAATGGCTCAATGGGTCCAGCATTGTTGGGATACAGGCCCTGGTAGGAGAGAGCTGGAGGAGTGATGGGTGGGTCCAGCATTGTTGGGATAAAGACCATGGCATCAGAGAGAAGCACTCAGTGGGTCCAACGTTGGTGGCTTAAAGACCTTGGTAGCAGAGAGGTGGAGAATGGCTCAATGGGTCCAGCATTGTTGCGATACAGACCCTGGTAGCAGAGAGCTGGAGGAGTGATGGGTGGGTCCAGCATTGTTGGGATACAGACCCTGGTAGCAGAGAGCTGGATGAGTGATGGGTGGGTCTAGCATTGGTGGGATACAGACTCTAGTATCAGAGAGCTGGAGGAGTGATGGGTGGGTCCAGCATTGGTGGGATACAGACTCTAGTATCAGAGAGCTGGAGGAGTGATGGGTGGGTCCAGTATTCTTGGGATACAGACCCTGGTAGCAGAGAGCTGGAGGAGTGATGGATGGGTCCAGCATTCTTCGGATACAGACCCTGGTAGCAGAGAGCTGGAGGAGTGATGGGTGGGTCCAGCATTGTTGGGATACAGACCCTGGTAGCAGAGAGCTGAAGGAGTGATGGGTGGGTCCAGCATTGTTGGGATAAAGACCAGGGCATCAGAGAGAAGCACTCGTGGGTCCAACGTTAGTGGCTTAAAGACCCTGGTAGCAGAGAGGTGGAGAATGGCTCAATGGGTCCAGCATTGTTGGGATACAGGCCCTGGTAGGAGAGAGCTGGAGGAGTGATGGGTGGGTCCAGCATTGTTGGGATAAAGACCATGGCATCAGAGAGAAGCACTCAGTGGGTCCAACGTTGGTGGCTTAAAGACCTTGGTAGCAGAGAGGTGGAGAATGGCTCAATGGGTCCAGCATTGTTGGGATACAGGCCCTGGTAGGAGAGAGCTGGAGGAGTGATGGGTGGGTCCAGCATTGTTGGGATAAAGACCATGGCATCAGAGAGAAGCACTCAGTGGGTCCAACGTTGGTGGCTTAAAGACCTTGGTAGCAGAGAGGTGGAGAATGGCTCAATGGGTCCAGCATTGTTGTGATACAGACCCTGGTAGCAGAGAGCTGGAGGAGTGATGGGTGGGTCCAGCATTGGTGGGATACGGACTCTAGTATCAGAGAGCTGGAGGAGTGATGGGTGGGTCCAGCATTGGTGGGACACAGACTCTAGTATCAGAGAGCTGGAGGAGTGATGGGTGGGTCCAGTATTCTTGGGATACAGACCCTGGTAGCAGAGAGCTGGAGGAGTGATGGATGGGTCCAGCATTCTTCGGATACAGACCCTGGTAGCAGAGAGCTGGAGGAGTGATGGGTGGGTCCAGCATTGTTGGGATACAGACCCTGGTAGCAGAGAGCTAGAGGAGTGATGGGTGGGTCCAGTATTCTTGGGATACAGACCCTGGTAGCAGAGAGCTGGAGGAGTGATGGGTGGGTCCAGCATTCTTGGGATACAGACCCTGGTAGCAGAGAGCTGGAGGAGTGATGGATGGGTCCAGCATTGTTGGGATAAGGACCCTGGTAGCAGAGAGCTGGAGGAGTGATGGGTGGGTCCAGCATTGTTGGGATACAGACCCTGGTAGCAGAGAGCTGGAGGAGTGATGGATGGGTCCAGCATTCTTGGGATACAGACCCTGGTAGCAGAGAGCTAGAGGAGTGATGGATGGGTCCAGCATTGTTGGGATACAGACCCTGGTAGCAGAGAGCTAGAGGAGTGATGGGTGGGTCCAGTATTCTTGGGATACAGACCCTGGTAGCAGAGAGCTAGAGGAGTGATGGGTGGGTCCAGTATTCTTGGGATACAGACCCTGGTAGCAGAGAGCTGGAGGAGTGATGGGTGGGTCCAGCATTCTTGGGATACAGACCCTGGTAGCAGAGAGCTGGAGGAGTGATGGGTGGGTCTAGCATTGGTGGGATACAGACCCTGGTAGCAGAGAGCTGGAGGAGTGATGGGTGGGTCTAGCATTGGTGGGATACAGACCCTGGTAGCAGAGAGCTGGAGGAGTGATGGATGGGTCCAGCATTGTTGGGATAAGGACCCTGGTAGCAGAGAGCTAGAGGAGTGATGGGTGGGTCCAGCATTCTTCTGATACAGACTCTGGTAGCAGAGAGCTGGAGGAGTGATGGGTGGGTCTAGCATTTGTGGGATACAGACCCTGGTAGCAGAGAGCTGGAGGAGTGATGGGTGGGTCTAGCATTTGTGGGATACAGACCCTGGTAGCAGAGAGCTGGAGGAGTGATGGGTGGGTCCAGCATTGGTGGAATACAGACCCTGGTAGCAGAGAGCTGGAGGAGTGATGGGTGGGTCCAGCATTGTTGGGATACAGACCCTGGTAGCAGAGAGCTGGAGGAGTGATGGGTGGGTCCAGCATTGGTGGAATACAGACCCTGGTAGCAGAATGCTAGAGGAGTGATGGGTGGGTCCAGCATTGTTGGGATAAAGACCCTGGCAGCTGAGGGATGAAAGGGGGGTCAGTGGGTCAATCATTGGTGGGACTTGGGCAGCAAAAAGATGTAGGAGGTCTGGCTGGGTATAGTGTTGGGGGATACAGCTGTTGGTAGTAGAGAGATGGATGGGAAAATGGCTTGGTGGGTTGGGTGTTGGGGGATACAAACGTTGGTAGTAGGGGGATGGAGGGGGAGGGTGGCTCGGAGGGGGTCAGTGTTGAAGGAGATGGAGGGGGGCTCAGGGGGTCAGTGTTGAGGGGATACAGACGTTGGTAGTAGCGAGACGGAGGGGGGCTCGATAGGCCCAGTGTTGGCGGAGATGGAGGGGGAGGGGGGCTCGGTGGGGTCAGTGTTGGCAGAGATGAAGGGTGGGTGGCTCGGTGTGGTCAGTGTTGAGGGAGATGGAGGGGGGCTCGGAGGGAGTCAGACTTGGGGGGATACAGACGTTGGTAGTAGGGAGATGGAGGGGGGCTTGGTGGGGTCAGTGTTGGGGGAGATGGAGGCTCGGTGTGGTCAGAATATAGGGAGATGGGGGGGGCTCAGTAGGCTCGGTGTTGGCGTGAGACAGCGGCTCCCAGCAGGAAGATGGGGGGGCTCGGTATGGTCAGTGTCGGTGGAGATGGGCTCGGTGGGGTCAGTGTTGGGGAGGGGGGCTCGGTGTGGTCAGTATATAGGGAGATGGGGGGGGGGCTCGGTAGGCCCGGTGTTGGCGTGAGACAGCGGCTCCCAGCAGGGATCGGGGGGGGGCTCCTCATCACACACAGTCAGGACACACAGACATAATCCGATTACTCGGCACAGAAGATTCAATAAAAGACGAGTGTGAGCCGAGAGATGGCGGGACGAATGTAATGAGTCTCTTCATCACTGACAATTACTGGGATGACCCTCAATAATGACGGGATTACCCAGAACACTTCACCATCTAATGACCTCATTACTAGATATATACTGCAACCACAACCCCACCCCGTATACCATATATATATATATATATATATATATATATATATATATATATATATATATATATATATATATATATATAAAAAACAAAGAGATGGAATACCATATATATATATAAAACAAGAACCGGAACCCGTATACTATATATATCTATATATACTACAAGAACCAGAGCCCGTATACCATATATATATACAGTGGGGACGGAAAGTATTCAGACCCCCCCCCCCCTTACATTTTTCACTCTTTGTTATATTGCAGCCATTTGCTAAAATCATTTAAGTTCATTTTCCCTCATTAATGTACACACAGCACCCCATATTGTACACACAGCACCCCATATTGTACACACAGCACCCCATATTGTACACACAACACCCCATATTGTACACACAGCCCCCCATATTGTACACACAGCACCCCATATTGTACACACAGCACCCCATATTGTACACACAGCACCCCATATTGTACACACAGCACCTCATATTGTACACACAGCACCCCATATTGTACACACAGCCCCCCATATTGTACACACAGCACCCCATATTGTACACACAACACCTCATATTGTACACACAGCACTCCATATTGTACACACAGCACCCCATATTGTACACACAACACCTCATATTGTACACACAGCACCTCATATTGTACACACAACACCTCATATTGTACACACAGCACCTCATATTGTACACACAGCACCCCATATTGTACACACAGCCCCCCATATTGTACACACAGCACCCCATATTGTACACACAACACCTCATATTGTACACACAGCACTCCATATTGTACACACAGCACCCCATATTGTACACACAGCCCCCCATATTGTACACACAGCACCCCATATTGTACACACAGCACCTCATATTGTACACACAGCACCTCATATTGTACACACAGCCCCCCCATATTGTACACACAGCCCCCCATATTGTACACACAGCACCCCATATTGTACACACAACACCTCATATTGTACACACAGCACCTCATATTGTACACACAGCACCCCATATTGTACACACAGCACCCCATATTGTACACACAGCACCTCATATTGTACACACAGCCCCCCCATATTGTACACACAGCACCCCATATTGTACACACAGCACCCCCATATTGTACACACAACACCTCATATTGTACACACAGCACCCCATATTGTACACACAGCACCCCATATTGTACACACAGCACCCCATATTGTACACACAGCACCCCATATTGTACACACAACACCCCATATTGTACACACAGCACCCCATATTGTACACACAGCACCCCATATTGTACACACAACACCCCATATTGTACACACAGCACCCCATATTGTACACACAGCACCCCATATTGTACACACAACACCCCATATTGTACACACAGCACCTCATATTGTACACACAGCACCCAATATTGACAGAAAAACAGGACCTTACAGCTCACAGTGCATGTCAGAGCAAATGAGAATCATGAGGTCAAAGGAACTGCCTGAAGTGCTCAGAGACAGAATTGTGGCAAGGCACAGATCTGGCCAAGGTTACAAAAAATTTCTGCTGCACTTAAGGTTCCTAGAAGCACAGTGGCCTCCATAATCCTTAAATGGAAGACGTTTGGGACGACCAGAACCCTTCCTAGAGCTGGACGTCCGGCCAAACTGAGCTATCGGGGGAGAAGAGCCTTGGTGAGAGAGGTAAAGAAGAACCCAAAGATCACTGTGGCTGAGCTCCAGAGATGCAGTCAGGAGATGGGAGAAAGTTGTAGAAAGTCAACCATCACTGCGGCCCTCCACCAGTCGGGGCTTTATGGCAGAGTGGCCCGACGGAAGCCTCTCCTCAGTGCAAGACACATGAAAGCCGCATGGAGTTTACTAAAAAACACCTGAAGGACTCCAAGATGGTGAGAAATAAGATTCTCTGGTCTGATGAGACCAAGATAGAACTTTTTGGCCTTAATTCTAAGCGGTATGTGTGGAGAAAACCAGGCACTGCTCATCACCTGTCCAATACAGTCCCAACAGTGAAGCATGGTGGTGGCAGCATCATGCTGTGGGGGTGTTTTTCAGCTGCAGGGACAGGACGACTGGTTGCAATCGAGGGAAAGATGAATGCGGCCAAGTACAGGGATATCCTGGCCGAAAACCTTCTCCAGAGTGCTCAGGACCTCAGACTGGGCCGAAGGTTTACCTTCCAACAAGACAATGACCCTAAGCACACAGCTAAAATAACGAAGGAATGGCTTCACAACAACTCCGTGACTGTTCTTGAATGGCCCAGCCAGAGCCCTGACTTAAACCCAATTGAGCATCTCTGGAGAGACCTAAAAATGGCCGTCCACCAACGTTTACCATCCCCCCTGACAGAACTGGAGAGGATCTGCAAGGAGGAATGGCAGAGGATCCCCAAATCCAGGTGTGAAAATCTTGTTGTATCTTTCCCAAAAAGACTCATCAAAAGGGGCTTCTACTAAATACTGAGCAAAGGGTCTGAATACTTAGGACCATGTGATATTTTAGTTTTTCTTTTTTAATAAATCTGCAAAAATGTCAACAATTCTGTGTTTTTCTGTCAATATGGGGTGATGTGTGTACAATATGGGGGGCTGTGTGTACAATATGGGGGCTGTGTGTACAATATGGGGGCTGTGTGTACAATATGGGGTGCTGTGTGTACAATATGAGGTGCTGTGTGTACAATATGAGGTGCTGTGTGTACAATATGGGGGTGCTGTGTGTATAATATGGGGTGCTGTGTGTACAATATGGGGTGCTGTGTGTACAATATGGGGGCTGTGTGTACAATATGGAGTGCTGTGTGTACAATATGGAGTGCTGTGTGTACAATATGGGGGGCTGTGTGTACAATATGAGGTGCTGTGTGTACAATATGAGGTGCTGTGTGTACAATATGGGGGCTGTGTGTACAATATGGAGTGCTGTGTGTACAATATGAGGTGATGTGTGTACAATATGGGGTGCTGTGTGTACAATATGAGGTGATGTGTGTACAATATGAGGTGCTGTGTGTACAATATGGGGGTGTTGTGTGTACAATATGGGGGTGTTGTGTGTACAATATGGGGGGCTGTGTGTACAATATGGGTGCTGTGTGTACAATATGGGGGGCTGTGTGTACAATATGGGGTGCTGTGTGTACAATATGGGGGTGTTGTGTGTACAATATGAGGTGTTGTGTGTACAATATGAGGTGCTGTGTGTACAATATGGGGTGCTGTGTGTACAATATGGGGTGCTGTGTGTACAATATGAGGTGCTGTGTGTACAATATGGGGGTGTTGTGTGTACAATATGAGGTGTTGTGTGTACAATATGAGGTGCTGTGTGTACAATATGGGGTGCTGTGTGTACAATATGGGGTGCTGTGTACAATATGGGGTGCTGTGTGTACAATATGGGGTGCTGTGTGTACAATATGAGGTGCTGTGTGTACAATATGGGGTGCTGTGTGTACAATATGGGGTGCTGTGTGTACAATATGGGGTGCTGTGTGTACAATATGAGGTGCTGTGTGTACAATATGAGGTGCTGTGTGTACAATATGAGGTGTTGTGTGTACAATATGAGGTGCTGTGTGTACAATATGGGGTGCTGTGTGTACAATATGGGGTGCTGTGTGTACAATATGAGGTGCTGTGTGTACAATATGAGGTGCTGTGTGTACAATATGGGATGCTGTGTGTACAATATGGGGTGCTGTGTGTACAATATGGGATGCTGTGTGTACAATATGGGGTGCTGTGTGTACAATATGGGATGCTGTGTGTACAATATGGGATGCTGTGTGTACAATATGGGATGCTGTGTGTACAATATGGGGTGCCGTGTGTACAATATGAGGTGCTGTGTGTACAATATGGGGTGCTGTGTGTACAATATGGGGTGCTGTGTGTACAATATGGGGGGCTGTGTGTACAATATGGGGTGCTGTGTGTACAATATGGGATGCTGTGTGTACAATATGGGGTGCTGTGTGTACAATATGGGGGGCTGTGTGTACAATATGGGGGGCTGTGTGTACAATATGAGGTGCTGTGTGTACAATATGGGGGTGCTGTGTGTACAATATGGGGTGCTGTGTGTACAATATGAGGTGCTGTGTGTACAATATGAGGGGCTGTGTGTACAATATGGGGTGCTGTGTATACAATATGGGGTGTTGTGTGTACAATATGGGGTGCTGTGTATACAATATGGGGTGTTGTGTGTACAATATGGGGTGTTGTGTGTACAATATGGGATGCTGTGTGTACAATATGGGATGCTGTGTGTACAATATGAGGTGCTGTGTGTACAATATTGGGGGCTGTGTGTATAATATGAGGTGTTGTGTGTACAATATGGGGGGCTGTGTGTACAATATGGGGTGCTGTGTGTACAATATGGGGGGCTGTGTGTACAATATGAGGTGCTGTGTGTACAATATGAGGTGTTGTGTGTACAATATGGGGGGCTGTGTGTACAATATGGGGTGCTGTGTGTACAATATGGGGGGCTGTGTGTACAATATGGGGTGCTGTGTGTACAATATGGGGGGCTGTGTGTACAATATGGGGTGCTGTGTGTACAATATGGGGGGGCTGTGTGTACAATATGGGGTATTGTATGTACAATATGGGGTGCTGTGTGTACAATATGGGGGGCTGTGTGTATAATATGAGGTGCTGTGTGTACAATATGAGGGGCTGTGTGTACAATATGGGGTGCTGTGTGTACAATATGGGGTGCTGTGTGTACAATATGGGGTGTTGTGTGTACAATATGGGGGGCTGTGTGTACAATATGGGGTGCTGTGTGTACAATATGGGGGGCTGTGTGTATAATATGAGGTGCTGTGTGTACAATATGGGGTGCTGTGTGTACAATATGGGGGGCTGTGTGTACAATATGAGGTGCTGTGTGTACAATATGGGGTGCTGTGTGTACAATATGGGGTGCTGCGTGTACAATATGGGGGGATGTGTGTACAATATGGGGTGTTGTGTGTACAATATGAGGTGCTGTGTGTACAATATGAGGTGCTGTGTGTACAATATGGGGTGCTGTGTATACAATATGAGGTGCTGTGTGTACAATATGGGGTGCTGTGTGTACAATATGAGGTGCTGTGTGTACAATATGGGGTGCTGTGTGTACAATATGAGGTGCTGTGTGTACAATATGAGGTGTTGTGTGTACAATATGGGGTGCTGTGTGTACAATATGAGGTGCTGTGTGTACAATATGAGGTGCTGTGTGTACAATATGGGGTGCTGTGTGTACAATATGGGGTGCTGTGTGTACAATATGGGGTGCTGTGTGTACAATATGAGGTGCTGTGTGTACAATATGAGGTGTTGTGTGTACAATATGGGGGGCTGTGTGTACAATATGGGGTGCTGTGTGTACAATATGGGGGGCTGTGTGTACAATATGGGGTGCTGTGTGTACAATATGAGGTGCTGTGTGTACAATATGGGGTGCTGTGTGTACAATATGAGGTGTTGTGTGTACAATATGGGGTGTTGTGTGTACAATATGGGGTGCTGTGTGTACAATATGGGGGGCTGTGTGTACAATATGGGGTGCTGTGTGTACAATATGGGGGGCTGTGTGTACAATATGGGGTATTGTATGTACAATATGAGGTGCTGTGTGTACAATATGGGGTGCTGTGTGTACAATATGGGGGGCTGTGTGTACAATATGGGGTGCTGTGTGTACAATATGGGGGGCTGTGTGTACAATATGGGGTATTGTATGTACAATATGGGGTGCTGTGTGTACAATATGGGGTGCTGTGTGAACATTAATGAGGAAAAAAATGAACTTAAATGATTTTAGCAAATGGCTGCAATATAACAAAGAGTGAAAAACGTAAGTGGGTCTGAATACTTTCCGTCCCCACTGTATTATATATATACTACAACAACCCCACCCCATATACTATATACAGTTGTGCTCATAAGTTTACATACCCTGGCAGAATTGATGATTTCTTGGCCATTTCTCAGAGAATATGATCGATAACACACGATCCTCTCTTTCACTCATGGTTAGTGTTTGGCTGAAGCCATTTATTATCAATCATCTGTGTTTACTCTCTTTATATCATAATCACAACAGAAACTACCCAAATGACCATAAGTTTACATACCCCGGTGATTTTGGCCTGATAACATGCACACAAGGTGACACAAAGGGGTTTGAATGGCGATTAAAGGTAACCATCCTCACCTGTGATCTGTTTGTAATCAGTGTGTATAAAAGGTCAATGAGTTTCTGGACTCCTGACAGACCCTTGCATCTTTCATCCAGTGCTGCACTGATGTTTCTGGATTCTGAGTCATGGGGAAAGCAAAAGAATTGTCAAAGGATCTGCGGGAAAAGGTATTTGAACTGTATAAAACAGGAAAGGGATATAAAAAGATATCCAAGGAATTGAGAATGCCAATCAGCAGTGATCAAACTCTAATCAAGAAGTGGAAAATGAGGGGTTCTGGTGAAACAAAACCACGGTCAGGTAGACCAACTAAAATTTCAGCCACAACTGCCAGGAAAATTGTTCGGGATACAAAGAAAAACCCACAAATAACTTCAGGTGAAATACAGGACTCTCTAAAAACATGTGGTGTGCCTATTTCAAGATCCACAATAAGGAGGCACTTGAAGAAAGATGGGCTGCATGTTCGAGTCACCAGAAGAAAGACGGGCTGCATGGTCAAGTCTCCAGAAGAAAGATGGGCTGCATGGTCGAGTCTCCAGAAGAAAGACGGGCTGCATGGTCAAGTCTCCAGAAGAAAGATGGGCTGCATGGTCGAGTCTCCAGAAGAAAGATGGGCTGCATGGTCGAGTCGCCAGAAGAAAGATGGGCTGTATGGTCGAGTCGCCAGAAGAAAGATGGGCTGCATGGTCGAGTCTCCAGAAGAAAGATGGGCTGCATGGTCGAGTCTCCAGAAGAAAGATGGGCTGCATGGTCGAGTCTCCAGAAGAAAGATGGGCTGCATGGTCGAGTCTCCAGAAGAAAGATGGTCTTCAGGTTCGAGTCTCCAGAAGAAAGATGGTCTGCATGGTCGAGTCTCCAGAAGAAAGATGGGCTGCATGGTCGAGTCTCCAAAAGAAATATAGGCTGCATGGTCAAGTCTCCAGAAGAAAGATGGGCTGCATGGTCGAGTCTCCAGAAGAAAGATGGGCTGCAGGTTCCAGTCTCCAGAAGAAAGATGGTCTGCATGGTCGAGTCTCCAGAAGAAAGATGGTCTGCATGGTCGAGTCTCAAGAAGAAAGATGGTCTGCATGGTCGAGTTTACAGAAGAAAGATGGTTTTCAGGTTCGAGTCTCCAGAAGAAAGATGGTCTGCATGGTCGAGTCTCAAGAAGAAAGATGGGCTGCATGGTTGAGTCTCCAGAAGAAAGATGGTCTGCATGGTCGAGTCTCCAAAAGAAAGATGGGCTGCATGGTCGAGTCTCCAGAAGAAAGATGGGCTGCATGGTCGAGTCTCCAGAAGAAAGATGGTCTGCATGGTCGAGTCTCCAAAAGAAAGATGGGCTGCATGGTCGAGTCTCCAGAAGAAAGATGGGCTGCATGGTCGAGTCGCCAGAAGAAAGATGGGCTGCATGGTCGAGTCTCCAAAAGAGAGATGGGCTGCATGGTCGAGTCTCCAGAAGAAAGATGGGCTGCATGGTCGAGTCACCAGAAGAAAGATGGGCTGCATGGTCGAGTCTCCAGAAGAAAGACGGGCTGCATAGTCAAGTCTCCAGAAGAAAGATGGGCTGCATGGTCGAGTCTCCAGAAGAAAGATGGGCTGCATGGTCGAGTCTCCAGAAGAAAGATGGGCTGCATGGTCGAGTCGCCAGAAGAAAGATGGGCTGCATGGTCGAGTCGCCAGAAGAAAGATGGGCTGCATGGTCGAGTCTCCAAAAGAAAGATGGGCTGCATGGTCAAGTCTCCAGAAGAAAGATGGGCTGCATGGTCGAGTCGCCAGAAGAAAGATGGGCTGCATGGTCGAGTCTCCAGAAGAAAGATGGGCTGCATGGTCGAGTCTCCAGAAGATGGTCTTCAGGTTCGAGTCTCCAGAAGAAAGATGGTCTGCATGGTCGAGTCTCCAGAAGAAAGATGGGCTGCATGGTCGAGTCTCCAAAAGAAAGATGGGCTGCATGGTCAAGTCTCCAGAAGAAAGATGGGCTGCATGGTCGAGTCTCCAGAAGAAAGATGGGCTGCAGGTTCGAGTCTCCAGAAGAAAGATGGTCTGCATGGTCGAGTCTCCAGAAGAAAGATGGGCTGCATGATCGAGTCTCCAGAAGAAAGATGGTCTTCAGGTTCGAGGCTCCAGAAGAAAGATGGTCTGCATGGTCGAGTCTCCAGAAGAAAGATGGGCTGCATGGTTGAGTCTCCAGAAGAAAGATGGTCTGCATGGTCGAGTCTCCAGAAGAAAGATGGTCTGCATGGTCGAGTCTCCAAAAGAAAGATGGGCTGCATGGTCGAGTCTCCAGAAGAAAGATGGGCTGCATGGTCGAGTCTCCAGAAGAAAGATGGTCTGCATGGTCGAGTCTCCAAAAGAAAGATGGGCTGCATGGTCGAGTCTCCAGAAGAAAGATGGGCTGCATGGTCGAGTCGCCAGAAGAAAGATGGGCTGCATGGTCGAGTCTCCAAAAGAAAGATGGGCTGCATGGTCGAGTCTCCAGAAGAAAGATGGGCTGCATGGTCGAGTCACCAGAAGAAAGATGGGCTGCATGGTCGAGTCTCCAGAAGAAAGACGGGCTGCATGGTCAAGTCTCCAGAAGAAAGATGGGCTGCATGGTCGAGTCTCCAGAAGAAAGATGGGCTGCATGGTCGAGTCGCCAGAAGAAAGATGGGCTGCATGGTCGAGTCGCCAGAAGAAAGATGGGCTGCATGGTCGAGTCTCCAGAAGAAAGATGGGCTGCATGGTCGAGTCTCCAGAAGAAAGATGGTCTTCAGGTTCGAGTCTCCAGAAGAAAGATGGTCTGCATGGTCGAGTCTCCAGAAGAAAGATGGGCTGCATGGTCGAGTCTCCAGAAGAAAGATGGGCTGCAGGTTCGAGTCTCCAGAAGAAAGATGGTCTGCATGGTCGAGTCTCCAGAAGAAAGATGGGCTGCATGGTCGAGTCTCCAGAAGAAAGATGGTCTTCAGGTGCGAGTCTCCAGAAGAAAGATGGTCTGCATGGTCGAGTCTCCAGAAGAAAGATGGGCTGCATGGTCGAGTCTCCAGAAGAAAGATGGGCTGCATGGTCGAGTCTCCAGAAGAAAGATGGGCTGCATGGTCGAGTCTCCAGAAGAAAGATAGGCTGCATGGTCGAGTCTCCAGAAGAAATCGAGCATTTTGGCCACAACCATAAACACTACATTTAGAGAGGAGTCAACAAGGCCTATGATGAAAGGTCCACCATCCCTACTGTGAAACATGGAGGTGGAGCGCATGACTGTATATACTATATACTACAAAACACAGACCCTGTATACCATGCAAATAATAAACAGTATACTAAAAAGAGATCCGGACCCCAAACACCACATATCATACCCCCCACACTGTATTCTCTGTATTGTATATTGTACTCCTGACCCCCACACTGTATACACTATATTGTATATTATACTCCTGACCCCCACACTGTATACACTATATTGTATATTATACTCCTGACCCCCACACTGTATACACAATATTGTATATTATACTCCTGACCCCCACACTGTATACACTATATTGTATATTATACTCCTGACCCCCGAACTCTATACACTATATTGTATATTATACTCCTGACCCCCGCACCCTATACACTATATTGTATATTATACTCCTGACCCCTACACTGTATATACTATATTGTATATTATACTCCTGACCCCCACACTGTATACACTATATTGTATATTATACTCCTGACCCCTGTACTGTATACACTATATTGTATATTATACTCCTGACCCCCACACTGTATACACTATATTGTATATTATACTCCTGACCCCCACACTGTATACACTATATTGTATATTATACTGCTGACCCCCACACTGTATACACTATATTGTATATTATACTCCTGACCCCTGCACTGTATACACTATATTGTATATTATACTCCTGACCCCCGCACTGTATACACTATATTGTATATTATACTCCTGACCCCCGCACTGTATACATTATATTGTATATTAAACTCCTGACCCCAGCACTGTATACACTATATTGTATATTATACTCCTGACCCCCACACTGTATACACTATATTGTATATTGTACTCCTGACCCCCGCACTGTATACACTATATTGTATATGATACTCCTGACCTCCGCAATGTATACACTATATTGTATATTATACTCCTGACCCCCGCACTGTATACATTATATTGTATATTAAACTCCTGACCCCCACACTGTATACACTATATTGTATATTATACTCCTCACCCCTGCACTGTATACACTATATTGTATATTATACTCCTGACCCCCGCACTGTATACACTATATTGTATATTATACTCCTGACCACCACAGTGTATACACTATATTGTATATTATACTCCTGACCCCCGCACTGTATACACTATATTGTATATTATACTCCTCACCCCTGCACTGTATACACTATATTGTATATTATACTCCTGACCCCCGCACTATATACACTATATTGTATATTATACTCCTGACCCCCACACTGTATACACTATATTGTATATTATACTCCTGACCCCCGCACTGTATACACTATATTGTATATTATACTCCTGACCCCTGTACTGTATACACTATATTGTATATTATACTCCTGACCCCTGCACTGTATACACTATATTGTATATTATACTACTGACCCCCAAACTGTATACACTATATTGTATATTATACTCCTGACCCCCACACTGTATACACTATATTGTATATTATACTCCTGACCCGCACACTGTATACACTATATTATATATTATACTCCTGACCCCCAAACTGTATACACTATATTGTATATTATACTCCTGACCCCCGCACTGTATACACTATATTGTATATTATACTCCTGACCCCCGCACTGTATACACTATATTGTATATTATACTCCTGACCCCCACACTGTATACACTATATTGTATATTATACTCCTGACCCCTGCACTGTATACACTATATTGTATATTATACTCCTGACCCCCACACTGTATACACTATATTGTATATTATACTCCTGACCCCCACACTGTATACACTATATTGTATATTATACTCCTGACCCCCACACTGTATACACTATATTGTATATTATACTCCTGACCCCCACACTGTATACACTATATTGTATATTATACTCCTGACCCCCACACTGTATACACTATATTGTATATTATACTCCTGACCCCCACACTGTATTAATTATATTGTATATTATACTCCTGACCCCCACACTGTATATACTATATTGTATATTATACTCCTGACCCCCGCACTGTATACACTATATTGTATATTATACTCCTGACCCCCGCACTGTATACACTATATTGTATATTATACTCCTGACCCCTGTACTGTATACACTATATTGTATATTATACTCCTGACCCCCACACTGTATACACTATATTGTATATTATACTCCTGACCCCTGTACTGTATACACTATATTGTATATTATACTCCTGACCCCCGCACTGTATACATTATGTTGTATATTATACTCCTGACCCCCACACTGTATACACTATATGTATATTATACTCCTGACCCCCGCACTGTATACACTATATTGTATATTATACTCCTGACCCCCACACTGTATACACTATATGTATATTATACTCCTGACCCCCGCACTGTATACACTATATTGTATATTATACTCCTGACCCCTGCACTGTATACACTATATTGTATATTATACTCCTGACCCCCGCACTGTATACACTATATTGTATATTATACTCCTCACCCCCGCACTATATACACTATATTGTATATTATACTCCTGACCCCTGTACTGTATACACTATATTGTATATTATACTCCTGACCCCTGTACTGTATACACTATATTGTATATTATACTCCTGACCCCCACACTGTATACACTATATTGTATATTATACTCCTGACCCCCGCACTGTATACACTATATTGTATATTATACTCCTCACCCCCGCACTATATACACTATATTGTATATTATACTCCTGACCCCTGTACTGTATACACTATATTGTATATTATACTCCTGACCCCTGTACTGTATACACTATATTGTATATTATACTCCTGACCCCTGCACTGTATACACTATATTGTATTTTATACTCCTGACCCCCACACTGTATACACTATATTGTATATTATACTCCTGACCCCCACACTGTATACACTATATTGTATATTATACTCCTGACCCCCACACTGTATACACTATATTGTATATTATACTCCTGACCCCTGTACTGTATACACTATATTGTATATTATACTCCTGACCCCCACACTGTATACACTATATTGTATATTATACTCCTGACCCCCGCACTGTATACACTATATTGTATATTATACTCCTGACCCCCACACTGTATACACTATATTGTATATTATACTCCTGACCCCTGTACTGTATACACTATATTGTATATTATACTCCTGACCCCTGTACTGTATACACTATATTTTATATTATACTCCTGACCTTCACACTGTATACACTATATTGTATATTATACTCCTGACCCCCGCGCTGTATACACTATATTGTATATTATACTCCTGACCCCCACACTGTATACACTATATAGTATATTATACTCCTGACCCCCACACTGTATACACTATATTGTATATTATACTCCTGACCCCCGCACTGTATACACTATATTGTATATTATACTCCTGACCCCCACACTGTATACACTATATAGTATATTATACTCCTGACCCCCACACTGTATTCATTATATTGTATATTATACTCCTGACCCCTGCACTGTATATACTATATTGTATATTATACTCCTGACCCCCACACTGTATTCATTATATTGTATATTATACTCCTGACTCCTGCACTGTATATACTATATTGTATATTATACTCCTGACCCCCGCACTGTATACATTATATTGTATATTATACTCCTGACCCCCGCACTGTATACATTATATTGTATATTATACTCCTGACCCCCCCGCACTGTATACACTATACTGTATATTATACTCCTAACCCCACACTGTATACCCTATATTGTATATTATACTCCTGACCCCCACACTGTATACACAATATTTTATATTATACTCCTGACCCCCGCACTGCATACATTATATTGTATATTATACTCCTGACCCCCGTACTGTATACACTATATTGTATATTATACTCCTGACCCCCACACTGTATTCATTATACTGTATATTATACTCCTGACCCCACACTGTATACACTATATTGTATATTATACTCCTGACCCCCACACTGTATTCATTATACTGTATATTATACTCCTGACCCCCACACTGTATACACTATATTGTATATTATACTCCTGACCCCCCGCACTGTATACACTATATTGTATATTATACTCCTAACCCAACACTGTATACACTATATTGTATATTATACTCCTGACCCCCACACTGTATACACAATATTTTATATTATACTCCTGACCCCCGCACTGTATACATTATATTGTATATTATACTCCTGACCCCCGCACTGTATACACTATATTGTATATTATACTCCTGACCCCCACACTGTATACACTATATTGTTTATTATACTCCTGACCCCCGCACCCTATACACTATATTGTATATTATGCTCCTGACCCCCGCACCCTATACACTATATTGTATATTATACTCCTGACCCCCACACTGTATACACTATATTGTATATTATACTCCTGACCCCCGCACTGTATACACTATATTGTATATTATACTCCTGACCCCCACACTGTATACACTATATTGTATATTATACTCCTGACCCCCGCACTGTATACACTATATTGTATATTATACTCCTGACCCCCGCACTGTATACACTATATTGTATATTATACTCCTGACCCCCACACTGTATACACTATATTGTATATTATACTCCTGACCCCCGCACTGTATACACTATATTGTATATTATACTCCTGACCCCCACACTGTATACACAATATTTTATATTATACTCCTGACCCCCGCACTGTATACATTATATTGTATATTATACTCCTGACCCCCGCACTGTATACACTATATTGTATATTATACTCCTGACCCCCACACTGTATACACTATATTGTTTATTATACTCCTGACCCCCGCACCCTATACACTATATTGTATATTATACTCCTGACCCCCACACTGTATACACTATATTGTATATTATACTCCTGACCCCCGCACTGTATACACTATATTGTATATTATACTCCTGACCCCCACACTGTATACACTATATTGTATATTATACTCCTGACCCCCGCACTGTATACACTATATTGTATATTATACTCCTGACCCCCGCACTGTATACACTATATTGTATATTATACTCCTGACCCCCACACTGTATACACTATATTGTATATTATACTCCTGACCCCCGCACTGTATACACTATATTGTATATTATACTCCTGACCCCCGCACTGTATACACTATATTGTATATTATACTCCTGACCCCCACACTGTATACACTATATTGTATATTATACTCCTGACCCCCACACTGTATACACTATATTGTATATTATACTCCTGACCGCCACACTATATACACTATATTGTATATTATACTCCTGACCCCTGTACTGTATACACTACATTGTATATTGTACTCCTGACCCCCGCACTGTATACAATATATTATATATTATACTCCTGACCCTCGCACTGTATACACTATATTGTATATTATACTCCTGACCCTCGCACTGTATACACTATATTGTATATTATACTCCTGACCCCCACACTGTATACACTATATTGTATATTATACTCCTGACCCCCGCACTGTATACACTATATTGTATATTATACTCCTGACCCCCGCACTGTATACACTATATTGTATATTATACTCCTGACTCCTGCACTGTATACACTATTTTGAATATTATACTCCTGACCCCCGCACTGTATACACTATATTGTATATTATACTCCTGACCCCTGTACTGTATACACTATATTGTATATTATACTCCTGACCCCCGTACTGTATACACTATATTGTATATTATACTCCTGACCCCCACACTGTATACATTATATTGTATATTATACTCCTGACCCCCGCACTGTATACACTATATTGTATATTATACTCCTGACCCCCACACTGTATACACTATATTGTATATTATACTCCTTACCCCACACTGTATACACTATATTGTATATTATACTCCTGACCCCTGCAATGTATATACTATATTGTATATTATACTCCTGACCCCCGCACTGTATACACTATATTGTATATTATACTCCTGACCCCCACACTGTATACATTATATTGTATATTATACTCCTGACCCCTGCACTGTATACACTATATTGTATATTATACTCCTGACCCCTGCAATGTATATACTATATTGTATATTATACTCCTGACCCCCGTACTGTATACACTATATTGTATATTATACTCCTTACCCCCACACTGTATACACTATATTGTATATTATACTCCTGACCCCTGCACTGTATACACTATATTGTATATTATACTCCTGACCCCCGCACTGTATACACTATATTGTATATTATACTCCTGACCCCCGCACTGTATACACTATATTGTATATTATACTCCTGACCCCCGTACTGTATACACTATATTGTATATTATACTCCTGACCCCCACACTGTATACACTATATTGTATATTATACTCCTGACCCCCACAATGTATACACTATATTGTATATTATACTCCTGACCCCTGCACTGTATACACTATATTGTATATTATACTCCTGACCCCCACACTGTATACACTATATTGTATATTATACTCCTGACCCCTGTACTGTATACACTATATTGTATATTATACTCCTGACCCCCACACTGTATACACTATATTGTATATTATACTCCTGACCCCCACAATGTATACACTATATTGTATATTATACTCCTGACCCCCGTACTGTATACACTATATTGTATATTATACTCCTGACCCCCACACTGTATACACTATATTGTATATTATACTCCTGACCCCCACACTGTATACATTATATTGTATATTATACTCCTGACCCCTGCACTGTAAACACTATATTGTATATTATACTCCTGACCCTTGTACTGTATACACTATATTGTATATTATACTCCTGACCCCTGCACTGTATACACTATATTGTATATTATACTCCTGACCCCCACACTGTATACACTATATGTATATTATACTCCTGACCCCCACACTGTATACACTATATTGTATATTATACTCCTGACCCCGCACTGTATACACTATATTGTATATTATACTCCTGACCCCCACACTGTATACACTATATTGTATATTATACTCCTGACCCCCACACTGTATACACTATATCGTATATTATACTCCTGACCCCCACACTGTATACACTATATCGTATATTATACTCCTGACCCCCACACTGTATACACTATATCGTATATTATACTCCTGACCCCCGCACTGTATACACTATATCGTATATTATACTCCTGACCCCCACACTGTATACACTATATTGTATATTATACTCCTGACCCCCACACTGTATACACTATATCGTATATTATACTCCTGACCCCCACACTGTATACACTATATTGTATATTATACTCCTGACCCCCACACTGTATACACTATATTGTATATTATACTCCTGACCCCCGCACTGTATACACTATATTGTATATTATACTCCTGACCCCTGCACGGTATACACTATATTGTATATTATACTCCTGACCCCTGTACTGTTTACACTATATTGTATATTATACTCCTGACCCCCACACTGTATACACTATATTGTATGTTATACTCCTGACCCCCGCACTGTATACACTATATTGTATATTATACTCCTGACCCCCCGCACTGTATACACTACATTGTATATTATACTCCTGACCTCCACACTGTATACACTATATTGTATATTATACTCCTGACCCCCACAATGTATACACTATATTGTATATTATACTCCTGACCCCCGCACTGTATACACTACATTGTATATTATACTCCTGACCTCCACACTGTATACACTATATTGTATATTATACTCCTGACCCCCACACTGTATACATTATATTGTATATTATACTCCTGACCCCTGCACTGTATACACTATATTGTATATTATACTCCTGACCCCCACACTGTATACATTATATTGTATATTATACTCCTGACCCCTGCACTGTATACACTATATTGTATATTATACTCCTGACCCCTGCACTGTATACACTATATTGTAAATTATACTCCTGACCCCCACACTGTATACACTATATTGTATATTATACTCCTGACCGCCACACTGTATACACTATATTGTATATTATACTCCTGACCCCCACACTGTATACACTATATTGTATATTATACTCCTGACCCCCATACTGTATACATTATATTGTATATTATACTCCTGACCCCTGCACTGTATACACTATATTGTATATTATACTCCTGACCCCTGCACTGTATACACTATATTGTATATTATACTCCTGACCCCCACACTGTATACACTATATTGTATATTATACTCCTGACCCCCACACTGTATACACTATATTGTATATTATACTCCTGACCCCCACACTGTATACACTATATTGTATATTATACTCCTGACCCCCACAATGTATACACTATATTGTATATTATACTCCTGACCCCCGTACTGTATACACTATATTGTATATTATACTCCTGACCCCCACACTGTATACACTATATTGTATATTATACTCCTGACCCCCACACTGTATACATTATATTGTATATTATACTCCTGACCCCTGCACTGTATACACTATATTGTATATTATACTCCTGACCCCCACACTGTATACACTATATGTATATTATACTCCTGACCCCTGTACTGTATACACTATATTGTATATTATACTCCTGACCCCCACACTGTATACACTATATTGTATATTATACTCCTGACCTCTGTACTGTATACACTATATTGTATATTATACTCCTGACCCCCGCACTGTATACACTATATTGTATATTATACTCCTGACCCCTGCACGGTATACACTATATTGTATATTATACTCCTGACCCCCACACTGTATACACTATATTGTATATTATACTCCTGACCCCCGCACTGTATACACTATATTGTATATTATACTCCTGACCCCTGCACGGTATACACTATATTGTATATTATACTCCTGACCCCTGCACGGTATACACTATATTGTATATTATACTCCTGACCTCCACACTGTATACACTATATTGTATATTATACTCCTGACCCCCGCACTGTATACACTACATTGTATATTATACTCCTGACCTCCACACTGTATACACTATATTGTATATTATACTCCTGACCCCCACACTGTATACACTATATTGTATATTATACTCCTGACTCCTGCACTGTATACACTATATTGTATATTATACCCCTGACCCCCGCACTGTATACACTATATTGTATATTATACTCCTGACCCCCGCACTGTATACACTATATTGTATATTATACTCTTGACCCCCACACTGTATACACTATATTGTATATTATACTCCTGACCCCCACACTGTATACACTATATTGTATGTTATACTCCTGACCCCCGCACTGTATACACTATATTGTATATTATACTCCTGACCCCTGTACTGTATACACTATATTGTATATTATACTCCTGACCCCTGTACTGTATACACTATATTGTATATTATACGCCTGACCCCTGTACTGTATAAACTATATTGTATATTATACTCCTGACCCCCACACTGTATACACTATATTGTATATTATACTCCTGACCCCTGTACTGTATACACTATATTGTATATTATACTCCTGACCCCACACTGTATAAACTATATTGTATATTATACTCCTGACCCCCGCACTGTATACACTATATTGTATATTATACTCCTGACCCCTGTACTGTATACACTATATTGTATATTATACTCCTGACCCCTGTACTGTATACACTATATTGTATATTATACTCCTGACCCCCGCAATGTCTACACTATATTGTATATTATAGGCCTGACCCCTGTACTGTATAAACTATATTGTATATTATACTCCTGACCCCCGTACTGTATACACTATATTGTATATTATACTCCTGACCCCCGCACTGTATACACTATATTGTGTATTATACTCCTGACCCCCACACTGTATACACTATATTGTATATTATACTCCTGACCCCCACACTGTATACACTATATTGTATATTATACTCCTGACCCCCCGCACTGTATACACTATATTGTATATTATACTCCTGACCCCCCGCACTGTATACACTATATTGTATATTATACTCCTGACCCCCACACTGTATACACTATATTGTATATTATACTCCTGACCCCCACACTGTATACATTATATTGTATATTATATTCCTGACCCCTGCACTGTATACACTATATTGTATATTATACTCCTGACCCCCACACTGTATACACTATATTGTATATTATACTCCTGACCGCCACACTGTATACACTATATTGTATATTATACTCCTGACCCCCACACTGTATACACTATATTGTATATTATACTCCTGACCCCCGCACTGTATACACTATATTGTATATTATACTCCTGACCCCCGCACTGTATACACTATATTGTATATTATACTCCTGACCCCCACACTGTATACACTATATTGTATATTATACTCCTGACCCCCACACTGTATACACTATATTGTATATTATACTCCTGACCCCCACACTGTATACACTATATTGTATATTATACTCCTGACCCCCACACTGTATACACTATATTGTATATTATACTCCTGACCCCTGCACTGTATACACTATATTGTATATTATACTCCTGACCCCCACACTGTATACACTATATTGTATATTATACTCCTGACCCCCACACTGTATACACTATATTGTATATTATACTCCTGACCCCCACACTGTATACACTATATTGTATATTATACTCCTGACCCCTGCACTGTATACACTATATTGTATATTATACTCCTGACCCCCACACTGTATACACTATATTGTATATTATACTCCTGACCCCCACAATGTATACACTATATTGTATATTATACTCCTGACCCCCACACTGTATACATTATATTGTATATTATACATCTGACCCCCACACTGTATACACTATATTGTATATTATACTCCTGACCCCCACACTGTATACATTATATTGTATATTATACATCTGACCCCTGCACTGTATACACTATATTGTATATTATACTCCTGACCCCCGCACTGTATACACTATATTGTATATTATACTCCTGACTCCCGCACTGTATACACTATATTGTATATTATACTCCTGACCCCCACACTGTATACACTATATTGTATATTATACTCCTGACCCCCACACTGTATACATTATATTGTATATTATACATCTGACCCCTGCACTGTATACACTATATTGTATATTATACTCCTGACCCCCGCACTGTATACACTATATTGTATATTATACTCCTGACTCCCGCACTGTATACACTATATTGTATATTATACATCTGACCCCTGCACTGTATACACTATATTGTATATTATACTCCTGACTCCCGCACTGTGTACACTATATTGTATATTATACTCCTGACTCCCGCACTGTATACACTATATTGTATATTATACTCCTGACTCCCGCACTGAATATAGTGGTACTTTGGATTACCAGTATAAAGTCAATGGAAACTTGTATAATTTGATCCGCAGTGACTGTTATTGTATGCAGTACCACATGTGGCCAGAAGTTGGGCGGGGGGCGCCAGAGACACTCGGGACGGGAACGGATTGTTTCTGTGTGTCTCCGGGTGTCACTAGCGCCCCTCCCCCACCTCTGGCCACATGTGGTACTGCACCCCCCAGAGGCTCGAATCCTTTTTGTCTTGTGAGATAATCCGAGTCAGAAGAGAAGAATATCCTGTAAATCGCGATCCGAGGAATTCCTGTACAATGTGGTCCTTTACCTCTTCTGCTCTGATGAGGACCTCCAAGGCCAGAGATGGCGGACATCCTTCAATATGTGGTGGGTGCAAAGATGGTGAACGTCTTTGGGCGCCGGACACTTCTTGGATGTATAAGAGGTTTTATTTCCATTGACAGTCCTTTTTATATATTCTGGGGGAGAGAGGGTTAGGGCCAGGACACCCTCAGATAGTAGCAAACTCAATTGGCAGACTCCGAGACGTCAATAGGAGGAGAGCCGGGCAGGGAAAGGCCCCAGCAAGGCGCCACATCTGTATGTGTAGGATCGCCGTCTCCTATGGCAACAGCCCTTAACAGTTCACTCAGCTCCACCACAACTTCTCCTTGTAGTTCTTCACCACGGAGCTCCCGATCTCTCGCTAGACCCTCTGATTCACTGACTCTGAATCCCTGGAGCTCCTCCAAGGACTGTGGTGGTCTCTCCCTCTCCCTGTACAACAAAGCCAAGCTTAGGGAGAAGTCAATAGAGGGGAGCTCCCTGACTAAACCCCAGAGCGTTACAATTATATTGTATATTATACCCCTCATTACACTCCTGAACACTCATTAGACCCCTGATCTCTCATTAGACCCCTGATCTCTCATTAGACCCCCAGATCTCTCATTAGACCCCCTGATCCTTAAATAGACCTCCTGATCTCTCATTAGACCCCCTGATCCTTAAATAGACCTCCTGATCTCTCATTAGACCCCTGATCCTTAAATAGACTTCCTGATCTCTCATTAGACACCTGATCACTCATTAGACCTCCTGATATCTCATTAGACCCCTGATCTCTCATTAGACCCCCAGATCTCTCATAAGACCCCTGATCTCTCATTAGACCCCCAGATCTCTCATTAGACCCCCAGATCTCTTATTAGACCCCTGATCCTTAAATAGACCTCCTGATCTCTCATTAGACACCCTGATCCTTAAATAGACCTCCTGATCTCTCATTAGACCCCTGATCCTTAAATAGACCTCCTGATCTCTCATTAGACCCCCTGATCCTTAAATAGACCTCCTGATCTCTCATTAGACCCCCTGATCCTTAAATAGACCTCCTGATCTCTCATTAGACCCCCTCATCCTTAAATAGACCTCCTGATCTCTCATTAGACCCCTGATCCTTAAATAGACCTCCTGATCTCTCATTAGACCCCCTGATCCTTAAATAGACTTCCTGATCTCTCATTATACACCTGATCACTCATTAGACCTCCTGATATCTCATTAGACCCCTGATCTCTCATTAGACCTCCTGTTATCTCATAAGACCCCTGATCACTCATTAGACCTCCTGATATCTCATTAGACCCCTGATCTCTCATTAGACCCCCAGATCTCTCATAAGACCCCTGATCTCTCATTAGACCCCCAGATCTCTCATTAGACCCCCAGATCTCTTATTAGACCCCTGATCCTTAAATAGACCTCCTGATCTCTCATTAGACCCCCTGATCCTTAAATAGACCTCCTGATCTCTCATTAGACCCCTGATCCTTAAATAGACCTCCTGATCTCTCATTAGACCCCCTGATCCTTAAATAGACCTCCTGATCTCTCATTAGACCCCCTGATCCTTAAATAGACCTCCTGATCTCTCATTAGACCCCCTGATCCTTAAATAGACCTCCTGATCTCTCATTAGACCCCTGATCCTTAAATAGACCTCCTGATCTCTCATTAGACCCCCTGATCCTTAAATAGACTTCCTGATCTCTCATTAGACACCTGATCACTCATTAGACCTCCTGATATCTCATTAGACCCCTGATCTCTCATTAGACCTCCTGTTATCTCATTAGACCTCCTGATCACTCAGTGGACCTCCTGATCCACATTAGACCCCTGATCACTCATTAGACCCCTGATACCACATTAGGCCTCCTTATCTGACATTAGACCTCCTGATCGCTCATTAGACCCCCGATCACTCATCAGACCTCCTGATCCCTCATTAAACCTCCTGATATCTCATTAGATCTCCTGATCCCACATTAGACCCCTGATCTCTCATTAGACCCCTGATCTCTCATTAGACCTCCTGATCCCTCATTAGACCTCCTGATATCTCATTAGACCCCCGATCACTCATCAGACCTCCTGATCCCTCATTAGACCTCCTGATATCTCATTAGATCTCCTGATCCCACATTAGACCCCTGATCTCTCATTAGACCCCCGATCTCTCATTAGACCTCCTGATCCCTCATTAGATCTCCTGATCCCTCATTAGACCTCCTGGTCTCTCATTAGACCTCCTGATCTCTCATTAAACTCCTGATCTCTCATTAAACCCCTGATCTCTCATTAGACCCCTGATCCCTCATTAGACCTCCTGATATCTCATTAGACCTACTGATCCCTCATTAGACCTACTGATCCCTCATTAGACCTCCTGATCTCTCATTATACTCCTGATCCCTCATTAGACTTCCTGATCCCACCTTAGGCCTCCTTATCCGACATTAGACCCCTGATCTCTCATTAGACCCTTGATCTCTCATTAGACCTCCTGATCTCTCATTAGACCTCCTGATCCCTCATTAGACCTCCAGATCTCTCATTAGATCTCCTGAGCTCTCATTAGACCCCTGATCTCTCATTTGACCTCCTGATCTCTCATTAGACTCCTAATCCCATATTAGTTCCCTGATCTCTCATTAGACCTCCTGATCCCTCATTGGAGCTCCTCATCTCTCATTAGACCCCTGATCCTTCATTAGACCTCCTGGTCTCCTATTAGACTCCTGATCCCTCATTAGACCCCTGGTCACTCATTAAACCCCTGATCCCACATTAGGCCTCCTTATCCGACATTAGACCTCCTGATCTCTCATTAGACCCCCGATTACTCATCAGACCTCCTGATCTCTCATTAGACCCCCGATCACTCATCAGACCTTCTGATCCCTCATTAGACCTCCTGATATCTCATTAGATCTCCTGATCCCTCATTAGACCCCATGATCTCTCATTAGACCTCCTGATCCATCATTAGACCTCCTGGTCTCTCATTAGACCTCCTGATCTCTCATTAAACCCCTGATCTCTCATTAGACCCCTGATCCTTCATTAGACCTCCTGATATCTCATTAGACCTCCTGATCCCTCATTAGACCTCCTGATCTCTCATTATACTCCTGATCCCTCATTAGACTTCCTGATCCCACCTTAGGCCTCCTTATCCGACATTAGACCTCCTGATCTCTCATTAGACTCCTAATCCCATATTAGATCCCTGATCTCTCATTAGACCTCCTGACCTCTCATTAGACCCCTGATCCTTCATTAGACCTCCTGGTCTCCCATTAGACTCCTGATCCCTCATTAGACCCCTGGTCACTCATTAGACCCCTGATCCCACATTAGGCCTCCTTATCCGACATTAGACCCCTGATCTCTCATTAGACCTCCTGATCTCTCATTAGACTCCTGATCCCTCATTAGACCTCCTGATCTCTCATTAGACCTCCTGATCCCTCATTAGACCTCCTGATCTCTCATTATACTCCTGATCCCACCTTAGGCCTCCTTATCCGACATTAGACCTCCTGATCTCTCATTAGACTCCTAATCCCATATTAGATCCCTGATCTCTCATTAGACCTCCTGATCTCTCATTAGACCCCTGATCCTTCATTAGACCTCCTGGTCTCCCATTAGACTCCTGATCCCTCATTAGACCCCTGGTCACTCATTAGACCCCTGATCCCACATTAGGCCTCCTTATCCGACATTAGACTCCTGATCCCTCATTAGACCCCTGATCTCTCATTAGACCTCCTGATCTCTCATTAGACCCATGATCACTCATTAGAACTCCTGATATCTCATTAGACCCCTGATCACTCATTAGACCTCCTGATCTCTCATTAGACCTCCTGATATCTCATTAGACCTCCTGATCACTCGTGGGACCTCCTGATCACTTATGGGACCTCCTGATCTCTCATTAGACCCCTGATCCTGCATTAGACCTCCTGATTTCTCATTAGACTCCTGATCCCTCATTAGACCCCTGATCACTCATTAGACCCCTGATCCCACATTAGGCCTCCTTATCCGACATTAGACCTCCTGGTCTCTCATTAGACCCCCGATTACTCATCAGACCTCCTTATCTCTCTTTAGACCCCTGATCACTCATCAGACCTCCTGATCCCTCATTAGACCTCCTGATATCTCATTAGATCTCCTGATCCCTCATTAGACCTCCTGGTCTCTCATTAGACCTCCTGATCTCTCATTAAACCCCTGATCTCTCATTAGACCCCTGATCCTTCATTGGACCTCCTGATATTTCATTAGACCTCCTGATCCCTCATTAGACCTCCTGATCTCTCATTATACTCCTGATCCCTCATTAGACTTCCTGATCCCACCTTAGGCCTCCTTATCCGACATTAGACCTCCTGATCTCTCATTAGACCCCTGATCCCTCATTAGATCCCCGATCACTCATCAGACCTCCTGATCTCTCATTAGATCTCCTGATCTCTCATTAGACCCCCGATTACTCATCAGACCTCCTGATCTCTCATTAGACCCCCGATTACTCATCAGACCTCCTGATCTCTCATTAGATCTCCTGATCCCTCATTAGACCTCCTGATCTCTCATTAGATCTCCTGATCTCTCATTAGACCCCTGATCTCTTATTAGATCTCATGATCTCTCATTAGATCTCCTGATCCCTCATTAGACCTCCTGATCTCTCATTAGATCTCCTGATCCCTCATTAGACCTCCTGATCTCTCATTAGATCTCCTGATCTCTCATTAGATCTCCTGATCCTCATTAGACCTCTGATCTCTCATTAGATCTCCTGATCTCTCATTAGACCCCTGATCTCTCATTAGATCTCCTGATCTCTCATTAGACCTCCTGATCTCTCATTAGATCTCCTGATCTCTCATTAGACCCCTGATCTCTCATTAGATCTCCTGATCCCTCATTAGACCTCCTGATCTCTCATTAGACCTCCTGATCTCTCATTAGATCTCCTGATCTCTCATTAGACCCCTGATCTCTCATTAGATCTCCTGATCCCTCATTAGACCTCCTGATCTCTCATTAGACCTCCTGATCTCTCATTAGATCTCCTGATCTCTCATTAGACCCCTGATCTCTCATTAGATCTCCTGATCCCTCATTAGACCTCCTGATCTCTCATTAGATCTCCTGATCCCTCATTAGACCTCCTGATCTCTCATTAGACCTCCTGATCTCTCATTAGATCTCCTGATCCCTCATTAGACCTCCTGATCTCTCATTAGATCTCCTGATCTCTCATTAGACCCCTGATCTCTCGTTAGATCTCCTGATCTCTCATTAGACCTCCTGATCTCTCATTAGATCTCCTGATCTCTCATTAGACCCCTGATCTCTCATTAGATCTCCTGATCCCTCATTAGACCTCCTGATCTCTCATTAGACCTCCTGATCTCTCATTAGATCTCCTGATCTCTCATTAGACCCCTGATCTCTCATTAGATCTCCTGATCCCTCATTAGACCTCCTGATCTCTCATTAGACCTCCTGATCTCTCATTAGATCTCCTGATCTCTCATTAGACCCCTGATCTCTCATTAGATCTCCTGATCTCTCATTAGACCTCCTGATCTCTCATTAGATCTCCTGATCTCTCATTAGACCCCTGATCTCTCATTAGATCTCCTGATCCCTCATTAGACCTCCTGATCTCTCATTAGACCTCCTGATCTCTCATTAGATCTCCTGATCTCTCATTAGACCCCTGATCTCTCATTAGATCTCCTGATCCCTCATTAGACCTCCTGATCTCTCATTAGACCTCCTGATCTCTCGTTAGATCTCCTGATCTCTCATTAGACCCCTGATCTCTCATTAGATCTCCTGATCCCTCATTAGACCTCCCGATCTCTCATTAGACCTCCTGATCTCTCATTAGATCTCCTGATCTCTCATTAGACACCTGATCTCTCATTAGACCTCCTGATCTCTCATTAGATCTCCTGATCTCTCAATAGACCCCTGATCTCTCATTAGATCTCCGGATCCTCATTAGACCTCCTGATCTCTCATTAGACCTCCTGATCTCTCATTAGACACCTGATCTCTCATTAGATCTCCTGATCCCTCATTAGACCTCCTGATCTCTCATTAGATCTCCTGATCCCTCATTAGACCTCCTGATCTCTCATTAGATCTCCTGATCTCTCATTAGACCCCTGATTTCTCATTAGATCTCCTGATCTCTCATTAGACCCCTGATCTCTTAATAGATCTCCTGATCTCTCATTAGATCTCCTGATTACACATTAGACCTCCTGATCTCTCATTAGATCTCCTGATCCCTCATTAGACCTCCTGATCTCTCATTAGATCTCCTGATCTCTCATTAGATCTCCTGATCCCTCATTAGACCTCCTGATCTCTCATTAGATCTCCTGATCTCTCATTAGACCCCTGATCTCTCATTAAATCTCCTGATCTCTCATTAGACCTCCTGATCTCTCATTAGATCTCCTGATCTCTCATTAGACCCCTGATCTCTCATTAGATCTCCTGATCCCTCATTAGACCTCCTGATCTCTCATTAGATCTCCTGATCTCTCATTAGACCCCTGATCTCTCATTAGATCTCCTGATCCCTCATTAGACCTCCTGATCTCTCATTAGATCTCCTGATCCCTCATTAGACCTCCTGATCTCTCATTAGATCTCCTGATCTCTCATTAGACCCCTGATCTCTTATTAGATCTCCTGATCTCTCATTAGATCTCCTGATCCCTTATTAGACCTCCTGATCTCTCATTAGATCTCCTGATCTCTCATTAGATCTCCTGATCCCTCATTAGACCTCCTGATCTCTCATTAGACCTATCTCCTGATCTCTCATTAGACCCCTGATTTCTCATTAGATCTCTAGATCTCTCATTAGACCTCCTGATCTCTCATTAGATCTCATGATCTCTCATTAGACCCCTGATCTCTTATTAGATCTCCTGATCTCTCATTAGATCTCCTGATCCCTCGTTAGAACACCCGATCTCTCATTAGATCTCCTGATCTCTCATTAGATCTCCTGATCCCTCATTAGACCTCCTTATCTCTCATTAGACCTATCTCCTGATCTCTCATTAGACCCCTGATCTCTCATTAGATCTCCTGATCTCTCATTAGACCCCTGATCTCTTATTAGATCTCCTGATCTCTCATTAGATCTCCTGATCCCTCATTAGACCACCCGATCTCTCATTAGATCTCCTGATCTCTCATTAGATCTCCTGATCCCTCATTAGACCTCCTGATCTCTCATTAGACCTATCTCCTGATCTCTCATTAGACCCCTGATCTCTCATTAGATCTCCTGATCTCTCATTAGACCTCCTGATCTCTCATTAGATCTCATGATCTCTCATTAGACCCCTGATCTCTCATTAGATCTCCTGATCCCTCATTAGATCTCCTGATCCCTCATTAGACCTCCTGATCTCTCATTAGATCTCCTGATCTCTCATTAGACCCCTGATCTCTCATTAGACCTCCTGATCTCTCATTAGACCTCCTGATCTCTCATTAGATCTCCTGATCTCTCATTAGACCCCTGATCTCTCATTAGATCTCCTGATCCCTCATTAGACCTCCTGATCTCTCATTAGATCTCCTGATCCCTCATTAGACCTCCTGATCTCTCATTAATCTCTTGATCTCTCATTAGATCTCCTGATCCCTCATTAGACCTCCTGATCTCTCATTAGATCTCCTGATCTCTCATTAGACCCCTGATCTCTCATTAGATCTCCTGATCTCTCATTAGACCTCCTGATCTCTCATTAGATCTCCTGATCTCTCATTAGACCCCTGATCTCTTATTAGATCTCCTGATCTCTCATTAGATCTCCTGATCCCTCATTAGAACTCCTGATCTCTCATTAGATCTCCTGATCTCTCATTAGACCCCTGATCTCTCATTAGATCTCCTGATCTCTCATTAGACCTCCTGATCTCTCATTAGATCTCCTGATCTCTCATTAGACCCCTGATCTCTCATTAGATCTCCTGATCCTCATTAGACCTCCTGATCTCGCATTAGACCTCCTGATCTCTCATTAGATCTCCTGATCTCTCATTAGACCCCTGATCTCTCATTAGATCTCCTGATCCCTCATTAGACCTCCTGATCTCTCATTAGATCTCCTGATCCTCATTAGACCTCCTGATCTCTCATTAGATCTCCTGATCTCTCATTAGACCCCTGATCTCTTATTAGATCTCCTGATCTCTCATTAGATCTCCTGATCCATCATTAGACCTCCTGATCTCTCATTAGATCTCCTGATCTCTCATTAGATCTCCTGATCCCTCATTAGACCTCCTGATCTCTCATTAGATCTCCTGATCCCTCATTAGACCTCCTGATCTCTCATTAGATCTCCTGATCTCTCATTAGACCCCTGATCTCTCATTAGATCTCCTGATCTCTCATTAGTCCATTGATCTCTTATTAGATCTCCTGATCTCTCATTAGATCTCCTGATCCCACATTAGACCTCCTGATCTCTCATTAGATCTCCTGATCCCTCATTAGACCTTCTGATCTCTCATTAGATCTCCTGATCTCTCATTAGATCTCCTGATCCCTCATTAGACCTCCTGATCTCTCATTAGATCTCCTGATCTCTCATTAGACCCCTGATCTCTCATTAGATCTCCTGATCTCTCATTAGACCTCCTGATCTCTCATTAGATCTCCTCATCCCTCATTAGACCTCCTGATCTCTCATTAGATCTTCTGATCTCTCATTAGACCCCTGATCTCTCATTAGATCTCCTGATCCCTCATTAGACCTCCTGATCTCTCATTAGATCTCCTGATCCCTCATTAGACCTCCCGATCTCTCATTAGATCTCCTGATCTCTCATTAGATCTCCGGATCCCTCATTAGACCCCCTGATCTCTCATTAGATCTCCTGATCTCTCATTAGACCTCCTGATCTCTCATTAGATCTCCTGATTTCTCATTAGACCCCTGATCACTCATTAGATCTCCTGATCCCTCATTAGATCTCCTGATCCCTCATTAGACCTCCTGATCTCTCATTAGATCTCCTGATCTCTCATTAGACCCCTGATCTCTCATTAGACCTCCTGATCTCTCATTAGACCTCCTGATCTCTCATTAGATCTCCTGATCTCGCATTAGACCCCTGATCTCTCATTAAATCTCCTGATCCCTCATTAGACCTCCTGATCTCTGATTAGATCTCCTGATCCCTCATTAGATCTCCTGATCTCTCATTAGATCTCCTGATCCCTCATTAGACCTCCTGATCTCTCATTAGATCTCCTGATCTCTCATTAGACCTCCTGATCTCTCATTAGATCTCCTCATCCCTCATTAGACCTCCTGATCTCTCATTAGATCTCCTGATCCCTCATTAGACCTCCTGATCTCTCATTAGATCTCCTGATCTCTCATTAGACCCCTGATCTCTCATTAGATCTCCTGATCTCTCATTAGACCTCCTGATCTCTCATTAGATCTCCTGATCTCTCATTAGACCCCTGATCTCTTATTAGATCTCCTGATCTCTCATTAGATCTCCTGATCCCTCATTAGAACTCCTGATCTCTCATTAGATCTCCTGATCTCTCATTAGACCCCTGATCTCTCATTAGATCTCCTGATCCCTCATTAGACCTCCTGATCTCTCATTAGATCTCCTGATCCCTCATTAGACCTCCTGATCTCTCATTAGATCTCCTGATCTCTCATTAGACCCATGATCTCTTATTAGATCTCCTGATCTCTCATTAGATCTCCTGATCCCTCATTAGACCTCCTGATCTCATTAGATCTCCTGATCCCTCATTAGACCTCCCGATCTCTCATTAGATCTCCTGATCTATCATTAGATCTCCTGATCCCTCATTAGACCTCCTGATCTCTCATTAGACCTCCTGATCTCTCATTAGATCTCCTGATTTCTCATTAGACCCCTGATCTCTCATTAGATCTCCTGATTCCTCATTAGATCTCCTGATCCCTCATTAGACCTCCTGATCTCTCATTAGATCTCCTGATCTCTCATTAGACCCCTGATCTCTCATTAGACCTCCTGATCTCTCATTAGACCTCCTGATCTCTCATTAGATCTCCTGATCTCTCATTAGACCCCTGATCTCTCATTAGATCTCCTGATCCCTCATTAGACCTCCTGATCTCTCATTAGATCTCCTGATCCCTCATTAGACCTCCTGATCTCTCATTAGATCTCCTGATCCCTCATTAGACCTCCTGATCTCTCATTAGATCTCCTGATCTCTCATTAGATCTCCTGATCCCTCATTAGACCTCCTGATCTCTCATTAGATCTCCTGAGCTCTCATTAGACCCCTGATCTCTCATTAGATCTCCTGATCTCTCATTAGACCCCTGATCTCTCATTAGATCTCCTGATCTCTCATTAGACCTCCTGATCTCTCATTAGATCTCCTGATCTCTCATTAGACCCCTGATCTCTCATTAGATCTCATGATCCCTCATTAGACCTCCTGATCTCTCATTAGACCTCCTGATCTCTCATTAGATCTCCTGATCTCTCATTAGACCCCTGATCTCTCATTAGATCTCCTGATCCCTCATTAGACCTCCTGATCTCTCATTAGATCTCCTGATCCCTCATTAGACCTCCTGATCTCTCATTAGATCTCCTGATCTCTCATTAGACCCCTGATCTCTTATTAGATCTCCTGATCTCTCATTAGATCTCCTGATCCCTCATTAGACCTCCTGATCTCTCATTAGATCTCCTGATCCCTTATTAGACCTCCTGATCTCTCATTAGATCTCCTGATCTCTCATTAGATCTCCTGATCTCTCATTAGACCCCTGATCTCTCATTAGATCTCCTGATCTCTCATTAGACCCCTGATCTCTCATTAGATCTCCTGATCTCTCATTAGACCCCTGATCCTCATTAGACCTCCTGATCTCTCATTAGATCTCCTGATCCCTCATTAGATCTCCTGATCCCTCATTAGACCTCCTGATCTCTCATTAGACCTCCTGATCTCTCATTAGATCTCCTGATCCCTCATTAGACCTTCTGATCTCTCATTAGACCTCCTGATCTCTCATTAGACCCCTGATCTCTCATTAGATCTCCTGATCTCTCATTAGATCTCCTGATCTCTCATTAGACCTCCTGATCTCTCATTAGATCTCCTGATCTCTCATTAGACCCCTGATCTCTCATTAGATCTCCTGATCTCTCATTAGACCCCTGATCTCTCATTAGATCTCCTGATCTCTCATTAGACCCATGATCTCTCATTAGATCTCCTGATCTCTCATTAGACCCCTGATCTCTCATTAGATCTCCTGATCTCTCATTAGATCTCCTGATCTCTCATTAGATCTCCTGATCTCTCATTAGACCTCCTGATCTCTCATTAGATCTCCTGATCTCTCATTAGACCCTGATCTCTCATTAGATCTCCTGATCTCTCATTAGACCCCTGATCTCTCATTAGACCTCCTGATCTCTCATTAGATCTCCTGATCTCTCATTAGACCTCCTGATCTCTCATTAGATCTCCTGATCTCTCATTAGACCCCTGATCTCTCATTAGATCTCCTGATCTCTCATTAGACCTCCTGATCTCTCATTAGATCTCCTGATCTCTCATTAGACCCCTGATCTCTCATTAGATCTCCTGATCTCTCATTAGATCTCCTGATCCCTCATTAGACCTCCTGATCTCTCATTAGATCTCCTGATCTCTCATTAGACCCCTGATCTCTCATTAGACCTCCTGATCTCTCATTAGACCTCCTGATCTCTCATTAGATCTCCTGATCTCTCATTAGACCCCTGATCTCTCATTAGATCTCCTGATCTCTCATTAGACCTCCTGATCTCTCATTAGATCTCCTGATCTCTCATTAGACCCCTGATCTCTCATTAGATCTCCTGATCTCTCATTAGACCCTGATCTCTCATTAGATCTCCTGATCTCTCATTAGATCTCCTGATCTCTCATTAGACCTCCTGATCTCTCATTAGATCTCCTGATCTCTCATTAGACCCCTGATCTCTCATTAGATCTCCTGATCTCTCATTAGACCCCTGATCTCTCATTAGATCTCCTGATCTCTCATTAGACCTCCTGATCTCTCATTAGATCTCCTGATCTCTCATTAGATCTCCTGATCTCTCATTAGACCCCTGATCTCTCATTAGATCTCCTGATCTCTCATTAGACCCCTGATCTCTCATTAGATCTCCTGATCTCTCATTAGAACTCCTGATCTCTCATTAGATCTCCTGATCTCTCATTAGACCCCTGATCTCTATTAGATCTCCTGATCTCTCATTAGATCTCCTGATCTCTCATTAGACCTCCTGATCTCTCATTAGATCTCCTGATCTCTCATTAGACCCCTGATCTCTCATTAGATCTCCTGATCTCTCATTAGACCCCTGATCTCTCATTAGACCTCCTGATCTCTCATTAGATCTCCTGATCTCTCATTAGACCTCCTGATCTCTCATTAGATCTCCTGATCTCTCATTAGACCCCTGATCTCTCATTAGATCTCCTGATCTCTCATTAGACCCCTGATCTCTCATTAGATCTCCTGATCTCTCATTAGACTCCTGATCTCTCATTAGATCTCCTGATCTCTCATTAGACCCCTGATCTCTCATTAGATCTCCTGATCTCTCATTAGATCTCCTGATCTCTCATTAGACCTCCTGATCTCTCATTAGACCCTGATCTCTCATTAGACTCCTGATCTCTCATTAGACCTCCTGATCTCTCATTAGATCTCCTGATCTCTCATTAGACCCCTGATCTCTCATTAGATCTCCTGATCTCTCATTAGACCTCCTGATCTCTCATTAGATCTCCTGATCTCTCATTAGACCCCTGATCTCTCATTAGATCTCCTGATCTCTCATTAGACCCCTGATCTCTCATTAGATCTCCTGATCTCTCATTAGACTCCTGATCTCTCATTAGACCTCCTGATCTCTCATTAGATCTCCTGATCTCTCATTAGATCTCCTGATCCTCATTAGATCTCCTGATCTCTCATTAGACCTCCTGATCTCTCATTAGATCTCCTGATCTCTCATTAGACCTCTGATCTCTCATTAGACTCCTGATCTCTCATTAGACCCCTGATCTCTCATTAGATCTCCTGATCTCTCATTAGATCTCCTGATCTCTCATTAGACCCTGATCTCTCATTAGATCTCCTGATCTCTCATTAGACCCCTGATCTCTCATTAGATCTCCTGATCTCTCATTAGACCCTGATCTCTCATTAGATCTCCTGATCTCTCATTAGACCTCCTGATCTCTCATTAGATCTCCTGATCTCTCATTAGATCTCCTGATCTCTCATTAGACCTCCTGATCTCTCATTAGATCTCCTGATCTCTCATTAGACCCCTGATCTCTCATTAGATCTCCTGATCTCTCATTAGACCCTGATCTCTCATTAGACCCTGATCTCTCATTAGATCTCCTGATCTCTCATTAGATCTCCTGATCTCTCATTAGACCTCCTGATCTCTCATTAGATCTCCTGATCTCTCATTAGACCTCCTGATCTCTCATTAGATCTCCTGATCTCTCATTAGACCCTGATCTCTCATTAGACCTCCTGATCTCTCATTAGACTCCTGATCTCTCATTAGACTCCTGATCTCTCATTAGATCTCCTGATCTCTCATTAGACCCCTGATCTCTCATTAGATCTCCTGATCTCTCATTAGACCCTGATCTCTCATTAGATCTCCTGATCTCTCATTAGACCCTGATCTCTCATTAGATCTCCTGATCTCTCATTAGATCTCCTGATCTCTCATTAGACCTCCTGATCTCTCATTAGATCTCCTGATCTCTCATTAGACCCTGATCTCTCATTAGACCTCCTGATCTCTCATTAGACCTCCTGATCTCTCATTAGATCTCCTGATCTCTCATTAGACCCCTGATCTCTCATTAGATCTCCTGATCTCTCATTAGACCCCTGATCTCTCATTAGATCTCCTGATCTCTCATTAGACCTGATCTCTCATTAGATCTCCTGATCTCTCATTAGACCCCTGATCTCTCATTAGACTCCTGATCTCTCATTAGATCTCCTGATCTCTCATTAGATCTCCTGATCTCTCATTAGACCTCCTGATCTCTCATTAGACTCCTGATCTCTCATTAGATCTCCTGATCTCTCATTAGACCCTGATCTCTCATTAGATCCCTGATCTCTCATTAGATCTCCTGATCTCTCATTAGATCTCCTGATCTCTCATTAGACCTCCTGATCTCTCATTAGATCTCCTGATCTCTCATTAGACCCTGATCTCTCATTAGATCTCCTGATCTCTCATTAGACCCCTGATCTCTCATTAGATCTCCTGATCTCTCATTAGACCCTGATCTCTCATTAGATCTCCTGATCTCTCATTAGACCTCCTGATCTCTCATTAGATCTCCTGATCTCTCATTAGACTCCTGATCTCTCATTAGATCTCCTGATCTCTCATTAGACCTCCTGATCTCTCATTAGATCTCCTGATCTCTCATTAGACCCTGATCTCTCATTAGATCTGATCTCATTAGACCCTGATCTCTCATTAGACCTCCTGATCTCTCATTAGATCTCCTGATCTCTCATTAGACCTCCTGATCTCTCATTAGATCTCCTGATCTCTCATTAGACCCCTGATCTCTCATTAGACCTCCTGATCTCTCATTAGACCTCCTGATCTCTCATTAGATCTCCTGATCTCTCATTAGACCCCTGATCTCTCATTAGACTCCTGATCTCTCATTAGATCTCCTGATCTCTCATTAGACCTCCTGATCTCTCATTAGATCTCCTGATCTCTCATTAGACCCCTGATCTCTCATTAGATCTCCTGATCTCTCATTAGACTCCTGATCCTCATTAGACCTCCTGATCTCTCATTAGATCTCCTGATCTCTCATTAGACCCCTGATCTCTCATTAGATCTCCTGATCTCTCATTAGACCTCCTGATCTCTCATTAGATCTCCTGATCTCTCATTAGACCCCTGATCTCTCATTAGATCTCCTGATCTCTCATTAGACCCCTGATCTCTCATTAGATCTCCTGATCTCTCATTAGACCCTGATCTCTCATTAGACTCCTGATCTCTCATTAGATCTCCTGATCCCTCATTAGACCTCCTGATCTCTCATTAGATCTCCTGATCTCTCATTAGACCCCTGATCTCTCATTAGATCTCCTGATCTCTCATTAGACCTCCTGATCTCTCATTAGATCTCCTGATCTCTCATTAGACCCTGATCTCTCATTAGATCTCCTGATCTCTCATTAGACTCCTGATCTCTCATTAGATCTCCTGATCTCTCATTAGATCTCCTGATCTCTCATTAGACCCCTGATCTCTCATTAGATCTCCTGATCCCTCATTAGACCTCCTGATCTCTCATTAGACCTCCTGATCTCTCATTAGATCTCCTGATCTCTCATTAGACCCCTGATCTCTCATTAGATCTCCTGATCTCTCATTAGACCTCCTGATCTCTCATTAGATCTCCTGATCTCTCATTAGATCTCCTGATCTCTCATTAGACCTCCTGATCTCTCATTAGATCTCCTGATCCTCATTAGACCTCTGATCTCTCATTAGATCTCCTGATCTCTCATTAGACCCCTGATCTCTCATTAGATCTCCTGATCTCTCATTAGATCTCCTGATCTCTCATTAGACCTCCTGATCTCTCATTAGATCTCCTGATCTCTCATTAGACCCCTGATCTCTCATTAGACTCCTGATCTCTCATTAGACCCCTGATCTCTCATTAGATCTCCTGATCTCTCATTAGACCTCCTGATCTCTCATTAGATCTCCTGATCTCTCATTAGACCCCTGATCTCTCATTAGATCTCCTGATCTCTCATTAGACCCCTGATCTCTCATTAGATCTCCTGATCTCTCATTAGATCTCCTGATCTCTCATTAGATCTCCTGATCTCTCATTAGACCTCCTGATCTCTCATTAGATCTCCTGATCTCTCATTAGACCTCCTGATCTCTCATTAGATCTCCTGATCTCTCATTAGACCCCTGATCTCTCATTAGATCTCCTGATCTCTCATTAGACCTCCTGATCTCTCATTAGATCTCCTGATCTCTCATTAGACCCCTGATCTCTCATTAGATCTCCTGATCTCTCATTAGATCTCCTGATCTCTCATTAGACCTCCTGATCTCTCATTAGATCTCCTGATCTCTCATTAGACCCTGATCTCTCATTAGATCTCCTGATCTCTCATTAGACCCCTGATCTCTCATTAGATCTCCTGATCTCTCATTAGACCTCCTGATCTCTCATTAGATCTCCTGATCTCTCATTAGACCCCTGATCTCTCATTAGATCTCCTGATCTCTCATTAGACTCCTGATCTCTCATTAGACCTCCTGATCTCTCATTAGACCTCCTGATCTCTCATTAGACCTCCTGATCTCTCATTAGATCTCCTGATCTCTCATTAGACCCCTGATCTCTCATTAGATCTCCTGATCTCTCATTAGACCTCCTGATCTCTCATTAGATCTCCTGATCTCTCATTAGACCCTGATCTCTCATTAGATCTCCTGATCTCTCATTAGACCCCTGATCTCTCATTAGATCTCCTGATCTCTCATTAGACTCCTGATCTCTCATTAGACCTCCTGATCTCTCATTAGATCTCCTGATCCTCATTAGATCTCCTGATCTCTCATTAGACCTCCTGATCTCTCATTAGACCTCCTGATCTCTCATTAGATCTCCTGATCTCTCATTAGACCTCTGATCTCTCATTAGACCTCCTGATCTCTCATTAGACCCCTGATCTCTCATTAGATCTCCTGATCTCTCATTAGACCTCCTGATCTCTCATTAGATCTCCTGATCTCTCATTAGACCCCTGATCTCTCATTAGATCTCCTGATCTCTCATTAGACCCCTGATCTCTCATTAGATCTCCTGATCTCTCATTAGACCTCCTGATCTCTCATTAGATCTCCTGATCTCTCATTAGACCCCTGATCTCTCATTAGATCTCCTGATCTCTCATTAGACCCTGATCTCTCATTAGATCTCCTGATCTCTCATTAGACCCTGATCTCTCATTAGATCTCCTGATCTCTCATTAGATCTCCTGATCTCTCATTAGACCTCCTGATCTCTCATTAGATCTCCTGATCTCTCATTAGACCTCCTGATCTCTCATTAGATCTCCTGATCTCTCATTAGACCCCTGATCTCTCATTAGATCTCCTGATCTCTCATTAGACCCCTGATCTCTCATTAGACCTCCTGATCTCTCATTAGATCTCCTGATCTCTCATTAGACCTCCTGATCTCTCATTAGATCTCCTGATCTCTCATTAGACCCCTGATCTCTCATTAGACTCCTGATCTCTCATTAGATCTCCTGATCTCTCATTAGACCCCTGATCTCTCATTAGATCTCCTGATCTCTCATTAGACCTCCTGATCTCTCATTAGATCTCCTGATCTCTCATTAGACCCCTGATCTCTCATTAGATCTCCTGATCTCTCATTAGACCCCTGATCTCTCATTAGATCTCCTGATCTCTCATTAGACCCCTGATCTCTCATTAGATCTCCTGATCTCTCATTAGACCCCTGATCTCTCATTAGACCTCCTGATCTCTCATTAGATCTCCTGATCCTCATTAGATCTCCTGATCCTCATTAGACCTCCTGATCTCTCATTAGACCTCCTGATCTCTCATTAGATCTCCTGATCTCTCATTAGACCTCTGATCTCTCATTAGACCTCCTGATCTCTCATTAGATCTCCTGATCTCTCATTAGACCCCTGATCTCTCATTAGATCTCCTGATCTCTCATTAGACCCCTGATCTCTCATTAGATCTCCTGATCTCTCATTAGATCTCCTGATCTCTCATTAGACCCCTGATCTCTCATTAGATCTCCTGATCTCTCATTAGACCCCTGATCTCTATTAGATCTCCTGATCTCTCATTAGACTCCTGATCTCTCATTAGATCTCCTGATCTCTCATTAGACCTCCTGATCTCTCATTAGATCTCCTGATCTCTCATTAGACCCTGATCTCTCATTAGATCTCCTGATCTCTCATTAGACCCCTGATCTCTCATTAGACCTCCTGATCTCTCATTAGATCTCCTGATCTCTCATTAGACCTCCTGATCTCTCATTAGATCTCCTGATCTCTCATTAGACCCCTGATCTCTCATTAGATCTCCTGATCTCTCATTAGACCTCCTGATCTCTCATTAGATCTCCTGATCTCTCATTAGACCCCTGATCTCTCATTAGATCTCCTGATCTCTCATTAGATCTCCTGATCCCTCATTAGACCTCCTGATCTCTCATTAGATCTCCTGATCTCTCATTAGACCCCTGATCTCTCATTAGACCTCCTGATCTCTCATTAGACCTCCTGATCTCTCATTAGATCTCCTGATCTCTCATTAGACCCTGATCTCTCATTAGATCTCCTGATCTCTCATTAGACCTCCTGATCTCTCATTAGATCTCCTGATCTCTCATTAGACCCCTGATCTCTCATTAGATCTCCTGATCTCTCATTAGACCCCTGATCTCTCATTAGATCTCCTGATCTCTCATTAGACCCCTGATCTCCTCATTAGACCTCCTGATCTCTCATTAGATCTCCTGATCCCTCATTAGATCTCCTGATCCTCATTAGACCTCCTGATCTCTCATTAGACCTCCTGATCTCTCATTAGATCTCCTGATCCTCATTAGACCTCTGATCTCTCATTAGACCTCCTGATCTCTCATTAGACCCCTGATCTCTCATTAGATCTCCTGATCTCTCATTAGATCTCCTGATCTCTCATTAGACCTCCTGATCTCTCATTAGATCTCCTGATCTCTCATTAGACCCCTGATCTCTCATTAGATCTCCTGATCTCTCATTAGACCCCTGATCTCTCATTAGATCTCCTGATCTCTCATTAGACCTCCTGATCTCTCATTAGATCTCCTGATCTCTCATTAGATCTCCTGATCTCTCATTAGACCCCTGATCTCTCATTAGATCTCCTGATCTCTCATTAGACCCCTGATCTCTATTAGATCTCCTGATCTCTCATTAGATCTCCTGATCTCTCATTAGATCTCCTGATCTCTCATTAGACCCCTGATCTCTATTAGATCTCCTGATCTCTCATTAGATCTCCTGATCTCTCATTAGATCTCCTGATCTCTCATTAGACCTCCTGATCTCTCATTAGATCTCCTGATCTCTCATTAGACCCCTGATCTCTCATTAGATCTCCTGATCTCTCATTAGACCCCTGATCTCTCATTAGACCTCCTGATCTCTCATTAGATCTCCTGATCTCTCATTAGACCCTCCTGATCTCTCATTAGATCTCCTGATCTCTCATTAGACCCCTGATCTCTCATTAGATCTCCTGATCTCTCATTAGACCCCTGATCTCTCATTAGATCTCCTGATCTCTCATTAGACCTCCTGATCTCTCATTAGATCTCCTGATCTCTCATTAGACCCCTGATCTCTCATTAGATCTCCTGATCTCTCATTAGATCTCCTGATCTCTCATTAGACCTCCTGATCTCTCATTAGACCTCCTGATCTCTCATTAGACCTCCTGATCTCTCATTAGACCTCCTGATCTCTCATTAGATCTCCTGATCTCTCATTAGACTCCTGATCTCTCATTAGATCTCCTGATCTCTCATTAGACCTCCTGATCTCTCATTAGACCCCTGATCTCTCATTAGATCTCCTGATCTCTCATTAGACCCCTGATCTCTCATTAGATCTCCTGATCTCTCATTAGACCCCTGATCCCTCATTAGACCTCCTGATCTCTCATTAGATCTCCTGATCTCTCATTAGATCTCCTGATCCTCATTAGACCTCCTGATCTCTCATTAGACCTCCTGATCTCTCATTAGATCTCCTGATCCTCATTAGACCTCTGATCTCTCATTAGACCTCCTGATCTCTCATTAGACTCCTGATCTCTCATTAGATCTCCTGATCTCTCATTAGATCTCCTGATCTCTCATTAGACCTCCTGATCTCTCATTAGATCTCCTGATCTCTCATTAGACCCCTGATCTCTCATTAGATCTCCTGATCTCTCATTAGACCCCTGATCTCTCATTAGATCTCCTGATCTCTCATTAGATCTCCTGATCTCTCATTAGATCTCCTGATCTCTCATTAGATCTCCTGATCTCTCATTAGACCCATGATCTCTCATTAGATCTCCTGATCTCTCATTAGACCCCTGATCTCTCATTAGATCTCCTGATCTCTCATTAGACCCCTGATCTCTCATTAGATCTCCTGATCTCTCATTAGATCTCCTGATCCTCATTAGACCTCCTGATCTCTCATTAGATCTCCTGATCTCTCATTAGATCTCCTGATCTCTCATTAGACCTCCTGATCTCTCATTAGATCTCCTGATCTCTCATTAGACCCCTGATCTCTCATTAGATCTCCTGATCTCTCATTAGACTCCTGATCTCTCATTAGACCTCCTGATCTCTCATTAGATCTCCTGATCTCTCATTAGACCTCCTGATCTCTCATTAGATCTCCTGATCTCTCATTAGACCCCTGATCTCTCATTAGATCTCCTGATCTCTCATTAGACCTCCTGATCTCTCATTAGATCTCCTGATCTCTCATTAGACCCCTGATCTCTCATTAGATCTCCTGATCCCTCATTAGATCTCCTGATCTCTCATTAGACCTCCTGATCTCTCATTAGATCTCCTGATCTCTCATTAGACCCCTGATCTCTCATTAGACCTCCTGATCTCTCATTAGACCTCCTGATCTCTCATTAGATCTCCTGATCTCTCATTAGACCCCTGATCTCTCATTAGATCTCCTGATCTCTCATTAGACCTCCTGATCTCTCATTAGATCTCCTGATCTCTCATTAGACCCCTGATCTCTCATTAGATCTCCTGATCTCTCATTAGACTCCTGATCTCTCATTAGATCTCCTGATCTCTCATTAGACCTCTGATCCTCATTAGACCTCCTGATCTCTCATTAGATCTCCTGATCTCTCATTAGATCTCCTGATCCCTCATTAGACCTCCTGATCTCTCATTAGACCTCCTGATCTCTCATTAGATCTCCTGATCTCTCATTAGACCTCTGATCTCTCATTAGACCTCCTGATCTCTCATTAGACCCCTGATCTCTCATTAGATCTCCTGATCTCTCATTAGATCTCCTGATCTCTCATTAGACTCCTGATCTCTCATTAGATCTCCTGATCTCTCATTAGACCCCTGATCTCTCATTAGATCTCCTGATCTCTCATTAGACCCCTGATCTCTCATTAGATCTCCTGATCTCTCATTAGACTCCTGATCTCTCATTAGATCTCCTGATCTCTCATTAGATCTCCTGATCTCTCATTAGACCCCTGATCTCTCATTAGATCTCCTGATCTCTCATTAGATCTCCTGATCTCTCATTAGACTCCTGATCTCTCATTAGATCTCCTGATCTCTCATTAGACCTCCTGATCTCTCATTAGATCTCCTGATCTCTCATTAGACCCCTGATCTCTCATTAGATCTCCTGATCTCTCATTAGACCCCTGATCTCTCATTAGATCTCCTGATCTCTCATTAGATCTCCTGATCTCTCATT